>NC_082385.1:34470699-34540699 GCF_031168955.1 Gadus macrocephalus
GTATCACCTCCTCAAGTCACTATAGCAGGTATCACCTCCTCAAGTCACTATAGCAGGTATCACCTCCTCAGGTCACTACGAGTTTGTGTGTGTGTCTGTACCTCTGTGTGTGTGTGTGTGTGTGTCTGTACCTCTGTGTTTCTGTGTGTGTGTGTGTGTGTGTGTGTTTCTGTGTGTGTGTGTGTGTGTGTGTGTGTGTGTGTGTGTGTGTGTGTGTGTGTGTGTGTGTGTGTGTGTGTGTGTGTGTGTGTGTGTGTGTGTGTGTGTGTGTGTGTGTGTGTGTGTGTGTCAGAGGTGCGCTGTGCTGTGGACGGTCCTGGTTCCTGTCATCAGTTCTGTAAAGTTTGGAACGATGAGCCGATCTGTTTGTGCACCGAGGGATTCACACTACAGACCGACAAGAAGACCTGTCTGCCCCACGGTGAGCGGAACCGTCTGTCTTTCTGACAGTATGATACATCTGTCTGTCTGACAGTATGGTACACCTCTGTCTGACAGTATGGTACACCTGTCTACCTGACAGTTTTATACACCTGTCTACCTGACAGTATGATACACCTGGCTGTCTGACAGTATGATCCACCTGTCTGTCTGAAAATATGATACACCTGTCAGTCTGACAGTTTGATACACCTGTCAGTCTGACAGTATGATCCACCTGTCTGTCTGAAAATATGATACACCTGTCTGTCTGACAGTATGATACACATGTCTGTCTGACAGTATGATACACCTGTCTACCTGACAGTTTGATACACCTGTCTGTCTGACAGTATGATACACCTGTCAGTCTGACAGTATGATCCACCTGTCAGTCTGACAGTATGATACACCTGTCTGTCTGACAGTATGATACACCTGTCTGTCTGACAGTATGATACACCTGTCTGTCTGACAGTATGATACACCTGTCTACCTGACAGTTTGATACACCTGTTTGTTTGACAGTATGATACACCTGTCTGTCTGACAGCATGGTACTCCTGTCTGGCTGACAGTAAGATCCACCTGTCTGTCTGACAGTATGATGCACCTGTCTCACCAGCTGAGTATCCATGTGGACAATGGTTGCCGAGCAATGAGACCCAAACTGCCCAAGCCCCGCCCCCCTGCTCTGATGGACGCTGTCCGTGGCAGGTAGGTCCCTTAGCCAATCACAACCCCCCACCTATTAGTGTAGCCTATCAGAAAAGAGACCCACGATTAAGGCATCTATTATGATTCATTATTTTGCATATACAGGCTTTATATATTTATATTAGAATTATCTCAAATAATATAATATGTATACACGTTCAGGCGTTATATATTCATGTTAATATAAGCATTATCTATAATTGTATATTATACATATACAGGCGTTATATATATATTAGTATTATTTATTAGGTATATTATATCTATACACAAGCGTTATATATTCATATTAGTACTATCTTGAATGCTATATATATGCTATGTATCTATGCATCATTAGTATTCTAACTATTGTTGTATTGTTGTCAGGTGTCGCTGTTGGACAACGAGGGGGTGGAGCTATGTCAGGGCGTGGTCCTAGGGGGCGTGGCCATCCTGACCTCCGCGAGCTGTTACACAGGAAGAGCCACAAGCCTGCGTGTTCACCAGGGTGAGACCCCCAGTAACATGCATAACACGTTATGATCACAGTACTGATCAATGTTAGAACAGTTAGAACATGTTATTATTACATGATGTACAGGAATAACGGGTTCTAAAACAGTGTTAACATCTTATTATACAATAATAACATTATAATGCAGTAATAACATGTTATAATATAGTTTAACCTGTAATAATACGGTATTATTATGTTAGTGTGGGGAGGGGATCAGCGTACAGCAGAATTCACATGTTATAAAAACGCATTAATTAGTTCTAACATTACCAAAGTATAATAGCAGTTATAACGTATTAATTAGTTATAACAGTACTTCCAAAGTATAATAGCAGTTATAACGTATTAATTAGTTATAACAGTACTTCCAAAGTATAATAGCAGTTGCAAGATGTTACAATGAAAGTACATAATGTACAGTAATGTTCATTATTTTATACTACAATATTGACACGTTATAAAACAGCATTAACAGGTTATAATACAGTATTAACAGGTTATAATACCGTATTAACAGGTTATAATGCAGCATTAACAGGTTATAATACAGTATTAACAGGTTATAATAACAGTATTAACAGGTTATAATACAGCATTTACAGGTTATAATAACAGTATTAACAGGTTATAATAACAGTATTAACAGGTTATAATACAGTATTAACAGGTTATAATACAGTATTAACAGGTTATAATAACAGTATTAACAGGTTATAATACAGTATTAACAGGTTATAATACAGTATTAACAGGTTATAATAACAGTATTAACAGGTTATAATAACAGTATTAACAGGTTATAATAAGAGTAATTAACATGTATAACAGTATTAACAGGTTATAATAACAGTATTAATATGTATAACAGTATTTACAGGTTATAATATCAGTATTAACAGGTTATAATAAGAGTATTAACAGGTTATAATACAGTATTAACAGGTTATAATAACAGTATTAACAGGTTATAATAAGAGTATTAACATGTATAACAGTATTAACAGGTTATAATAAGAGTATTAACAGGTTATAATAAGAGTATTAACATGTATAACAGTATTAACAGGTTATAATAACAGTATTAATATGTATAACAGTATTTACAGGTTATAATATCAGTATTAACAGGTTATAATAAGAGTATTAACAGGTTATAATACAGTATTAACAGGTTATAATAACAGTATTAACAGGTTATAATAAGAGTATTAACATGTATAACAGTATTAACAGGTTATAATAACAGTATTAATATGTATAACAGTATTTACAGGTTATAATATCAGTATTAACAGGTTATAATAAGAGTATTAACAGGTTATAATACAGTATTAACAGGTTATAATAACAGTATTAACTATAATACAGTATTAACAGGTTATAATA
Source organism: Gadus macrocephalus (assembly GCF_031168955.1). Classification (NCBI taxonomy): domain Eukaryota; kingdom Metazoa; phylum Chordata; class Actinopteri; order Gadiformes; family Gadidae; genus Gadus; species Gadus macrocephalus. The sequence goes on from NC_082385.1 coordinate 34,473,722, forward strand.
ACTAGCTGTGATGTCCTCAGGGGGGCGGGCGGTCTCCATCCTCAGCGCCTTCCTGCACCGCGGCTTCCAGGCGGGTCTCCATGACAACGACCTGGTGGTCCTCCACCTGGCCACGCCCCTGCTCTTTGGCCCCTCCCTCTTCCCGCTCTGCTTGCCCACCAAGGACTTCAGTGAGAACGTCCTGATGCATGCTGGGAGCCCCGGCCTGACGTGGCTGGGGTCGGAGGTCGTGACCTATGTGACCCTGGACGCCTGCCGCCGGCTCCTCAACACCTCTCAGCCAATCAGCAACAAGATGTTCTGCATGGCCGGCCCCCCCGCCCGGCCCGGCCCGCAGGACGTGGAGCGGCGCTGGCGGGCGTCGCCGGTGGCGTCGCGCCGGCACGGCACCGCCTTCCTCACCGGGCTGCTGCTGCCCCTCCCCCCCGGGGGGCGGGGCCAGGGGCGGGGCCTGCTCTTCACCAAGCTGTCCCGCTTCCTGCCGTGGATCGGAGCCACGCTGGAGCGCATCCAGAGAATCCAGGACGAGGTGCCGGACGCTGACCCCCGCAGGCTGACCCCCCCACGCTGACCCCCCCCCACGTTGACCCCCGCAGGCAGACCCCCCCCACGCTGACCACCCACGCTGACCCCCCCACGCTGACCCCCCCCACGCTGACCCCCCCCACGCTGACCACCCACGCTGACCCCCCCCCCCACGCTGACCCCCCCACGCTGACCCCCCCCCCCCACGCTGACCCCCCCACGCTGACCCCCCCACGCTGACCCCCCCCACGCTGACCCCCCCACACTGAGCCCCCCCATGAGCACATCACAAACGGGCCATGACATCACATACTAACAATGAGGTCAAGGCCCAGTGATGAGGTCACGGCCCAGCGATGAGGTCACGGCCCAGCGATGAGGTCACGGCCCAGTGATGAGGTCACGGCCCAGCGATGAGGTCACGGCCCAGCGATGAGGTCACGGCCCAGCGATGAGGTCACGGCCCAGCGATGAGGTCACGGCCCAGCGATGAGGTCACGGCCCAGCGATGAGGTCACGGCCCAGCGATGAGGTCACGGCCCAGCGATGAGGTCACGGCCCAGCGATGAGGTCACGGCCCAGCGATGAGGTCACGGCCCTCATCAGTTTGTCTGCCTACCTGTTCCCTATTCCTGGTCCGTCCATCTGCCCTCCCGTTGCCGACCTCTGCCCGCCGACTACCCTCTGCCTGTCGACCCAGTCCCCCAATAAAGCCTTGTACTTATCCTGCGCTAGTCGTCTGTCCGTGCACTTGGGTTCTGCTAAACGCCCCCATTACAGCATGTGTTAATGCTTTGTGTGTGTGTGTGTGTGTGTGTGTGTGTGTGTGTGTGTGTGTGTGTGTGTGTGTGTGTGTGTGTGTGTGTGTGTGTGTGTGTGAGTTTGTGTGTGTGTGTCTGTCTTCATGTTTGTGTCTCCATATGTGTGTATCTGTCTGTCTGTCTGTATCTGTGTGTGTGTTTACCTTGGCCCTTTCTAAATACCTGCCTGTATGTAACAAGATGAACCCAACCCAATCCAGCCCAACAAGATGACTCATTGAAGAGAATGAAGACAGAAAACAACCCTGCCTATTATCGAATCACAGCCAGTACAGACATGCCTACCCTGACTCTGAGTGTGCTTCTGTTCATTATGTTCATCAGTCTCTTTATCGATAACATATCTATGTTCCTGTGGGTTCTGCTGTGAAGAGGGAGAACCAGTGATGTGTCTCTACGTGGTGTTTGACCTCAACTGTCTCTTTGTTTTCCTCTGTCTGAGCTTGTAGACATCAGAGCTCTCTGTCCAGCGTTCGTTATTATCACTGATTGAAGTCATGGAACAGCAGCCAATAGGAGGCTAGTGCTAATTGGGAGGGGAACTGGTCCAACTGGTTGGTTAAAAGCATATTTTCCTTGTAATGAGTTGGACAGTTTGGTGTGGCTCACTACATTACAGCAGGGAGAAGACTAAGGTACTGTACTCCACTCTGATCTGTGATGGATCATAAATATGCTTAAATTATACGACATATCAATAGGATCAGTACTATTTTTCGTTAAACACGAATTGTGTTACTAAATGTTACGTACATGTTTGAACTGTAGCATACTTAAAATCTCTCACTGTGTCTCTGTCTGGGCTTCAAGACATAATGGCTCTCTTTTTATTTGAACAAAGTCTTAATCACTGTGTAGATCCCTCAAACCTCATGTGTGACAAAGAGTGTGTTAGTGTGGGACAATGAGGGATACGTTACCAATGCAGAGAGGTATTCTACAAAGGTTTCTTTCTACCTTAAGACATTCCCGCATGTTGCTTCACATCGTATCCAGCGTGGGACGTTGAACTCAAGTAACTCTCTGAGAACAACCTGGCACCGGCTTTACCTAAGGTTAAAGGTCTAAGGTTCTAAGCTCTAAGGTCTTTGCTGTGAGTGCACTTCATTTTTCTTTGTGGTGGTTTCCAACATATTCCTCCTGAATCTGCGTAGCGTGAGACTTTGTGCTGACTGAATGTTCTGTGCTGGGCGAGGTGAACGGTGACAGGTTCACTCAACCCTCATGTCCGTACAGTTTGATTGACATCAATCACACCCATGTGCTGACAGCCTTCCCCGCCTCCTTCACAGCCTTTGGCTTCAGTCCAGACTTTAGAAAGGCGTCTGTCCTGCAGTGGTTTGGCTTTTAAAACTAGAGCCAGTCAGAATGCAGGACATCCTCTCAACCTGTTGGAGGTGGGACAAGGGCTAGAAAAGCTGTGCAGTCCAGTCTCGAGCAGGAGACCTGTACAGTAATGTCATGGAACAGGAGCCAATAGGAGGTAAGTCTGAGAGGAATGTGAACTTGGAGGGGAACTGGTCCAACTGGTTGGTCCAACTGGCCAATCATTTCCTTGTTACCGAGTCTGACAGTTTGTTGTGGCTCACTTCATTGCAGCAGGGGGAAGACTTAGGTACTTTAGTCTGTTCTGATCCGTGATTCATAATAAACAGTATAACTTTGAATCTTATCAATATGTTGATAAGGAAAAAAACATGGTTTAAAACATGAGTAAATATATGGTTGCATTGCTATTTGTTCAAATGTAAATTTATCCAAAGTGACTGTCAGTGAATTGACAGGTCATTAAGGAGCAGGTAGGGGTTAGACAGCACAGAGACAGGTCATTAAGGAGCAGGTAGGGGTTAGACAGTAAAGAGACAGGTCATTAAGGAGCAGGTAGGGGTTAGACAGTAGAGACAGGTCATTAAGGAGCAGGTAGGGGTTAGACAGTACAGAGACAGGTCATTAAGGAGCAGGTAGGGGTTAGACAGTACAGAGACAGGTCATTAAGGAGCTGGTAGGGGTTAGACAGTACAGAGACAGGTCATTAAGGAGCAGGTAGGGGTTAGACAGTACAGACAGGTCATTAAGGAGCAGGTAGGGGTTAGACAGTAGAGACAGGTCATTAAGGAGCAGGTAGGGGTTAGACAGTACAGAGACAGGTCATTAAGGAGCAGGTAGGGGTTAGACAGTACAGAGACAGGTCATTAAGGAGCAGGTAGGGGTTAGACAGTACAGAGACAGGTCATTAAGGAGCAGGTAGGGGTTAGACAGTAAAGAGACAGGTCATTAAGGAGCAGGTAGGGGTTAGACAGTAGAGACAGGTCATTAAGGAGCAGGTAGGGGTTAGACAGTACAGAGACAGGTCATTAAGGAGCAGGTAGGGGTTAGACAGTACAGAGACAGGTCATTAAGGAGCAGGTAGGGGTTAGACAGTACAGAGACAGGTCAATAAGGAGCAGGTAGGGGTTAGACAGCACAGAGACAGGTCATTAAGGAGCAGGTAGGGGTTAGACAGCACAGAGACAGGTCATTAAGGAGCAGCATAATTGTGATGTTATGATTATTATTATCATTAGTGAGGAAGACGGCCATCTCGGTCAGCGAAGGTGTTTAAACGTCAACTTGTACTGGGTCTTGTTCTCTGTGGGCCTGCATCACAGATCTGGCTGTGATGTCATACCACATTAGGAAGTCCATACATGGTCCTGACTTCAGAGCGGTTTAACCAGCACAGGGAGTAGTTGGTATGATATCCGCCCGGGGAACTTGACCTGGTTCATCATTTCCTTGTTATGAGTCGGACGGTTTGTTGTGGCTCACTTCAGAGCAGAAAGAAGACTAAGGTACTGTAGTCCACTCTGATCCGTGATAGATATAAATATGAATAACTTTTAATCTTATCAATAGGGTGATGGTTAGTTTCCTGTACAACCGCATGGTTAAAATCATTAGTAGATGTATGGATGAATTGCTATTCGTCAAAATTGCTATTGAATAACTTAAAGATTCCTGCTCTGTAGAATGCTTCCTGTTAGTCTATGGCCATTGGGGATCGAACCCAGACCCTTCCAGCATGGAGTTGAGCGTCAGGTTGAGGTTATAATGACTGTTTCCTCTTTTTTAGGATTTGGTCTTAATCACAAGGGTCCTGTGGTGACTTTAAAGGTAAGTAGGACAGAATGGACGGTTGTTATATTTGTAGTGCGATATTATGACTACATTATTTGTACAGGAAGACGGCCATCTTGGTTAATGAAGGTGTTTAAATGTCATCTCGTACTGGGTCTTGTTCTCTGTGGGCCTGCATCATTCTGCAGTAGTGAAGGCCTACTCTATATCTGAGAGCATCACTCGTATGAGAGGGACATGACCTTCGAGGTGAATTAACTCTGCCGCAACCGCCTCAAAATATAGGTCACTGGTGACGACTGGTCCGTGTTCTTCAGGTCAGCCAATCCCACTGACATCCTCTCACCAGCAGATGGTGCTGCGGTGCACATTTGAGGATTTCAAAACGGACTTGAGTCAAAATCATTTAGTTTACTACTCTCAAGACGTTTAAATGATTCAGTTTCACTTGAAGTTAAATGTTCCACTTTACTACAGCTGGAGTTGAATGAATCACAGACTGCAGCAGAGTAGACTGTTTGCAATTTTTTTTCTTTTGTGTTTGTGTGTGTGTACTCTGAGTACTCTGTACACTGATTACACTGTCCACTCTGAGTATTGTGTACTCCCTAACCCTAACCCTAACCCTGTCCATGATTCATATTTTAATAAGCTGATTATTATTCATCACTGAGTGAGGTCATGGATCAGCCGCCTATAAGAGGTTAGTCTGGGAGGAGTATGAACTGAGAGGGGAACTGGTCCAACAGGAAGTAAACTAAGATACGTAGTCCACACTTATCCGTGATAGATCATAAATATGAATAACTTTGTATCTTATCAGTAGGTTGATTATTTTTTAAGGTTCCTGCTCCATAGGACATTGGGGATCAAACCCAGAACCTTCCAGCCTGGAGTCAGCTTAAAGGTACTCATGATAGTGACACAGCCAGGCTCAATGGAATGACATGGAGGAGACCACACATGGCTTTAAGTTTAACAATCATAGTTTATTTAACTACTTTAAGGTAAAGTTAGTTAAAGTGATGCATGTAAATCAGTAATGAGTGCTGTGTGTGGATGAGTGGAGAATGTGATGTATGTGCAAAGCAAGGCTAACCCAAAACCCTAAACAAACCATACATCAAAGGAGAGAGAGATCAAGTGGCTGACTCCTACAGTTTATATAGCTGAGGAGCTCAGCCCTCATGGGTGTTAGTCATTACACTGATCACTCAATCAGGAGGTGCCAGAGGGCTGTCCCACCCCTCTCTATGAGAACGGGGTTCACGACGCACCCGGAAATACAAATGTTACATGGGTGGAACCATAACCACATAACCAAAAAATAACCAAAAAAAAAACAAGCTTGGGATGCATAATCCTATCAACTCTTCTCCATACTGACCAACTCTTCTCCATACCGACCAACATTACTCACTGACAATTACAAGTTGTAATAGGTTTGTTGTTCCCAAGTGTGCGTTGCTCTCAGTTTGAAGAACGCTAACTGAAATCTAATTCATCTTACTCCCTGCCATCTTTGAGTCTAAACCGTTGTTAGCTTTGCTCCCCAAAGATTAATTTCGTTGTTAAAAAATATTGGTCTGCGAGTACAGCCGCTTCAAGAGTTTTAACTTTTCTCCAATTTATATAAGTAGCTATGAGGCTAGGAACAGACTGCTTAAAGGTTGGGTACGCGATTTGCGAAACGCCAGCAGATTTTGAAAATACACAACTCAAATGGTCCTACCCCCTCTCCTTCAACGCTGACTCTGACTCCACCCATTCCAAGTACCTGGACGCGCAATCATGCACGAGCGCGAACAGAGATGCGCGAGAGCGAGCCAGGCTAGGGTAGGTTTTCGTTTAACAACATGGCACTACATTCAGCTGTAAATTGCACCCAGTACCGCGGGAAGTAGGGGTTTTGGGGGTGCTGCAACACCCCCTGTCCGAGGCCCTGTCTTATCACAGAAAACTATAATTTCTAAAAACTCCGGCCAAAGTGGAGATTTCTGAAAACGCCGGTTATGTGTTGTCGTATCAACGGGGAGAAACGGGATTTTAGGTTCTGAAGCGTCACATTATGCACCAGGAAATGCTTAACGTCATGTGAGCGTCCGCTGTACCGTATTGGTCCGAATATAAACACAAACCCCATTGTAATAGGCCTACGACCTATATTTGGAAAAAAGATTTGAAGACCAGATCTTGATTTCATGAATAAATAAATTGTATTAATTGAAATAATATACGAAAATAAAAAGGCATAGAATAAAACACTGCATTGCCACTAAACAGTAGTGCAAATAGGCCGTACTGATGTGTACACCAAAGACTTCCTGACACTCCTCTGCCCCGCTGTGTTCGCTCTGGCTGTGGTCGCTCCGAACTGTTTCGGCCCGTGGCAAAGCGAGTCATCCTCGCTGCTGTCCAAGGCATGTTGAGACGCAGCATTTATTTAATGCTCATATGTCCTAGTGCTGAAAAAAGGTTATATGAAAAAGTGTGAGGGTAGCGGTGGTGCGCTAAACTTGTTCTGTGAGCAGCTGGATGTGAACCATGGTGTGAAGAAAGTGAACACAACGATCGATTTTCAACTGTGCGCGCATGCACTGGTGTAATTGAGCTGCGCTGCTATATATCTTTTTTATCAATGTGACGAGTTGCGAGTCTAGTGCAGGCCGGGTTTTTTTTCCCAGCACCCCCTGCTGAGAATACGTTCTCGCGGCTATGGTTGCACCAGATGTTATAAACATTAAACGGTCACATAAATCATTACTATTTTTAGAAAATGTATGTTTGTTTCATATAATTGTATTGGAAGTCCTGGTTTTCACTAGGGTTGCCGCGGTGTGGACATTTTCACACCGAGTAATACACTCGTCTCAACACCGGTATTACCGAGTATAAACGGTATAAACTTTGAAACTAGGTCAACCGCCACACAAGCATCGGTTTTTAGACCCTTCTCGTCCTTCAGTTGCCGCAAACGTTCAAAAGCAGCGCCTAGGATTATTCTTGATTTCAGTTTTTCTCTTTCAACGTTTTTATTATCAATTACTCTCTGAAAAAGAGTTTTCCTTCTCTTTGCTGGTGGTGGTGGTGGTGGTGGTGGTGGTGGTGGTGGGGATGGTGGCGTCTTGTCTGCCATGGAAATTGTCTTCTACTGCTAGGTCCAAATGTGGATTAACTAGTTCCAGTAGATACCGCAGGATAACAACAAACAGGAGCTTGCTCTGGGTCACGAGCTCTGGGTCACGAGTACTGCACGAAGGGGTCGCGCGCGGGGTGCGGGGGAGGGGGGGAGGGGGAGTGCAGTACGACCGTTTGATTGACGTACTTACTGTCCAATGAAACTCGGTGGCAATGGAAATGATTGGCTGGAGTTTTTCGAGCCCTGCCCGTTCCACAGATGATTGACAAGTTTAATTTTCATGTCAGTACTTCTAACTCAGTGGCTGTAAGCGGGTAATGATAAGGATTTCAAGTAATTTTGCAAAAATGGCCAAAAAAGCGAATCACCTACGCAACCTTTAAACTGTGCAATCACAACAAAGTTATACAGTTCTTCAAAGGAAACTGGATGCAGAACACCAACGACCAAAATGTGACACCAGCTCCCTTATAAACTCCCCATTAGTTTGCTCCTCCCCACTGCTGAAACAGTGGTGCTTGGTAAATCCTTACCTTCACCTGAAGCCAGAACCCTTTCTCCGATCAAAGTTGCCTTAATGATTCATTTTATGGCGTTCTTCAGACGAGTGGCTTTTATCTGAATCTTGAAATTATCAGCAATTCTCAAAAGCTGATCCTTAGTACAGCTATCAAGCAATGCCTCAGAAGGAGACCAAACAAATTACTCTAGTAAAGAAGCCATAGGATGCCAACAATCGCAACCTAGGCCAACCAAAAAGGTGCTTAGCAATATAAATAATACCTGAAAGGCACACTGGAGCTTCCCCGACCCTAGATAATCCCCAAAAGCTAACTATACAACTCATGACTAGTCCTTGTGTGATTACCGGCGGGGGGTATTACTCACTGTAAACCAGTGGGTCTGAAAAGGCCCTGCTATGCAGTTACCCTCAGAACACCCAAGACGTGATCCCGAGCATAGCTCTAACCGCTTTCACCACCACGTAAAACAAAAAGGATGCAAACAAACTTTCTATTAGAGCAAGTTGCTAAGCCTGCCAGGAAAAACTCCAGATATTCCCAAAGCAAAGAATCTATACCAAAATACCAGTATCTGTAGACGTACCCCAAACAAGTGCCCAACAGCATCCCCACATCTTTCCCCTTGTTGAGAATGAGAGGGTCTATGAATCTGCGTCTAGGGAAGACCACCCTGCCGCTCGTCGAAAATTAAAAGAGACAATGGCCCCCTGTGACCGGAAATACACAGCTCATATAAAAGCAGAGAATAAACACAGAGTGACCTTAGAAAACAATCTGTAGTTGTGTTTGTGTCCAGGTCTCCAGTCTACTATGGATGAGGAGAGAGAGGTTGGGGACGGGGGTCCTACCTCTAAGACCACTCTGTCTGGGGAACATGGCCGCTGGAGCGAAGCTAAGAGGTAAGAAGAGGATCTCTGTCTGTGACTGTTGTCCATCTCAGGGCTCAGCAGTGATACATCATGACTCCATCATTAGTCTGAGTAAAAGCTGTGTGTGTGTTGAAGCCCAGAGCAGCAGCAGAGAGCAGACTCCCCTGGACCCAGCAGTGTCTCCAGGAAGAGTGAATGGTTTATGGATAGAATGAAATACTTTGAACCAAGGTGAGAATCTATCAGAAATTATGAAAATGCAGCATCTATCAACCTCCATAAATCCTGTTTCTTGTTTTTCTAAGAGTCCAGCAGGAGAGAGCAGACTCACCTGGACCCAGCTGTGTCTCCAGGAAGAGTGACTGGCTTATGGAAAGAATTAAATTCTTTGAACCAAGGTGAGAATCTATCAGAAATTATGAAAATGCAGCATCTATCAACCTCAATGAATCCTGCTTCTGGTTTTTCTAGAAGAGTCCAGCAGGAGAGAGCAGACTCACCTGGACCCAGCTGTGTCTCCATGAAGAGTTACCACTCTATGGAAGAACCTTGGACATTTAAAGATGGAATTCAGTCTATTGAGAAGAGGTGAGGACTTAAAGAGTGACTGGTTGAGGCATCGATGAGGGTTTCTTCAGCGGGTCAGGCGGGTGAGATTATTTTTAGGTGGAAAAGGGCTGTTTTAGTGATGTGGTTGACATGGTGAATGAGAGGAGGGATAAGGCTGTTTTAGTGATGTGGTTAACATGGTGTGAATGAAAGGAGGGATAAGGCTGTTTTAGTGATGTGGTTGACATGGTGAATGAGGGGAGGGGTAAGGCTGTTTTAGTGATGTGGTTGACATGGTGAATGAGAGGAGGGATAAGGCTGTGTTAGTGATGTGGTTGACATGGTGACTGAGAGGAGGGGTAAGGCTGTTTTAGTGATGTGGTTGACATGGTGAATGAGGGGAGGGGTAAGGCTGTTTTAGTGATGTGGTTGACATGGTGAATGAGAGGAGGGATAAGGCTGTGTTAGTGATGTGGTTGACATGGTGACTGAGAGGAGGGGTAAGGCTGTTTTAGTGATGTGGTTGACATGGTGAATGAGGGGAGGGGTAAGGCTGTTTTAGTGATGTGGTTGACATGGTGAATGAGAGGAGGGATAAGGCTGTTTTAGTGATGTGGTTGACATGGTGAATGAGAGGAGGGGTAAGGCTGTTTAGTGATGTGGTTGACATGGTCCGATCCTGGTTATTGTTTTCTAGAAGAGTCCAGCAGCAAATAGCAGACTCTCCTGGACCCAGCTGTGTCTCCATGAAAAGTGACCACTCTATGGATCATCAGCCTTACTTTAAAGATGGACGCCCCTCCAGAGAGGAGAGGTAGGAGTTTTAGAGTTTTAAAAATGTTCTCTGCCGATGACAATGATGATGTTTACAAGTAAGGAAAATATAATTTCTCTCTCTCTCTCTCTCTCTCTCTCTCTCTCTCTCTCTCTCTCTCTCTCTCTCTCTCTGAATGAGAGGAGGGATAAGGCTGTTTTAGTGATGTGGTTGACATGGTGAATGAGAGGAGGGGTAAGGCTGTTTAGTGATGTGGTTGACATGGTGAATGAGAGGAGGGATAAGGCTGTTTTAGTGATGTGGTTGACATGGTGAATGAGAGGAGGGATAAGGCTGTTTTAGTGATGTGGTTGACATGGTGAATGAGAGGAGGGGTAAGGCTGTTTAGTGATGTGGTTGACATGGTGAATGAGAGGAGGGGTAAGGCTGTTTAGTGATGTGGTTGACATGGTGAATGAGAGGAGGGATAAGGCTGTTTTAGTGATGTGGTTGACATGGTGACTGAGAGGAGGGATAAGGCTTCTTGAAATCCACACAGAAGCGCAGCCCCCCGTCCTTCTTTGGGACGAGCACCACGGGGCTGCACCATTCGCTTCATGATGGCACGATAACGCCCATCTCCAACATTGACTGGACCTCCTGCTTCAATGCAGGAATCAGCCTTGCAGGGGCCCTCAGTGAAGTCTGGCGGATTGGCCCTGGAGACGTCAGCTTAATGCTGTGGTGTATCAATGTCGTCCGTCCGGGCTCCTCCCGGAACAGACCCCCAGGGACAACCTGCAGGAGCTCCCTCTGCCGCTGGTTGGAAAGGTGCTCTACAGAGGGACGTGAGGCCTCGCCTCCGGAGGTGGGGAAGTACTGCTCCTTCAGTTCCTCCTCCTCGTCCACTCTGCGGGCCCACATCAGGTCGCTGGTGGCTCCCGGTCTGGATATCCACTCCTTGAGCAGGTTAATGTGGAACACCTGCTTCGGCTTCCGTCGATCCGGCATGGCGACCTCATAGGTCACCGGGCCCATCTTGCGCAACACTTCAAAGGGACCCTGCCACTTAGCGAGCAGGCTGCTCTCTGAAGAAGGGAGCAGTAGGAGCACCTTTTGGCCTGGGTTGAAGGTACGACTGCGAGCGGTCCTGTCGTACCAGGTCTTTTGGCTCGCCTGGGCCTGCGCCAGGTTGTCGTGGGCCAGACTGCTCAGCTCCTCCAACTTGTCTCTCACTTTGAGTACGTAGTCCACGATGTTGGTCGGTGGCTGAGGACTCTCTCCCATCCAGGCCTCTCTCAGGATATCCAGGGGTCCCCTCACCTGACGTCCGTAGAGCAGCTCGAAGGGAGAGTAGCCGGTGGACGCTTGCGGGACTTCTCTGTAGGCAAAGAGAAGATAGGGCAGCCACTGGTCCCAATTATCTCCCGTGTCGTTCACATATTTCCGCAACATTGCCTTGAGCGTTTGGTTGAAGCGCTCAACCATTCCGTCAGTCTGAGGGTGGTAGGGCGTAGTTCTAATGCCCCTGATCCCTAACAGTGAGTACACTTGCTTCATGAACCCAGAATTGAAGTTGGTGCCCTGATCTGTTATGATCTCTCTAGGGATCCCCACCCGTGAAAATAGCAGCATTAGACTATTCGCTACTGGTCTAGACTTGGTGTTTCTCAAGGGGAAAGCCTCAGGATAGCGAGTAGCATAGTCGCATATTACCAAGATGTACCTGTGGCCAGCCCTACTCCTGTCAAGGGGGCCTACAACATCCATAGCAATCCTAGTGAAGGGGACATCGATGATGGGGAGGCTAATTAGGGGTGCCTTCATGCCTCTTTTTGAACGGGAAGTGAGCTGGCAGGTCGGGCAGGATTTACAAAAAGCTACAACCTCCTGGTATACACCAGGCCAATAAAACCGGGTAGCAATCCTGTCCAGGGTTTTCTGTTGCCCTAAGTGGCCTGACCAGGGAATACTGCGAGCTAGGTTCAGTACCTTTGCACGCAGTAGCTTAGGAACTACCAGTTGCTCTCCCTCAGCACTTACACGCATCAGCCTTCCCTCTCTCAACACAAAGCACTCTTTTCCACACACTGCCGCCCTAGAAACATCCTCCTCGTTCCTCTATCTCTTGAAGTGGGCACTCAATGTGGCGTCATCTCTCTGCACCTGCCCAAAGTCCGTAACCTCCACCACACTCACATCTAGTGGTGGTAGGGGTAGCTGCTCCTGTACTGGAGTTCCTAAAACTTTTTCCCTCCTCCTAACTGACTTGGGTTTCCTATCCTTCCCCCCTGAGCAACCTACAGGAAAAGGTAACTCCTGCCACGAAGCTGCATCCGTGGCGTTAGCCTTAGCTTGAGCTCTAGTTACCACACAACTGCTCGCTTGGGGTAAGTGACGCTGCAATAACTCTGCCAACACAGGCACGTCCTGTCCTAGCACCACAGGGTAAGGACAGTTATCCATCATGCCGACATTCAGTAAGTAAGACTGACCTTCAATCTCCACCTGTATGTCAGCTAGGGATGGGCGATATGGCCTAAATCCATATTGCGATAGACATTGCAACCTATTGCGATAACGATATATATCACGATATATAAATCATAATAGAACCATTTCAGAACAGGTTACATAGACTAAGGAAAGCCAAACTGCTAAATGTATAAAACAAAAGAAAGAAACATAGTATGTCGTTTTGAGAACATTTATTGTGCAAAACTGTAATCATACAACATAATGTTGTAGCTGCAGAGACTTTAACAAAGAAAAAAATCGTCTGTGTAATGACGTATACTTCTCTTAATTAAATTAAAACTGGTGGTGTCTTGTTAATAAAGAAACGGATACTGTAAATTAGGGAAATACGTCCAGTATTAGGCATGGCTATTTTAAATAAAGAAAAATCTTCCAAGTGTGCACAGATACTTGCTATTAAAACATAAAAGTGCAGTGAACGCATACAATTTTAAAATGAACATGAAATGAGCGCAATCACCACCTCCTCCGTTTCGCTTTCAGCCATATTTGCTTAGATGACAATGATGCGTTGAAGCCGGTTGCAGCTCATGGCTCTTTAAATTTCGCGGGTCGCGGATGATGCGTTGCAGCCGGTTGCAGCTCGTGGCTCTTTAAATTTCGCGGGTTGCGGATGATGCGTTGCAGCCGGTTGCAGCTCGTGGCTCTTTACATTTTGCGGGTCTCGGACGATGCGTTGCAGCCGGTTGCAGCTCGTGGCTCTTTACATTTTGCGGGTCGCGGATGATGCAATGCAGCTGGTTGCAGCTCGTGGCTCTTTTTCAATTTCGCGGACGATGCGTTGCAGACGGTTGCAGCTCGTAGCTCTATCCATGACCCGCTCTTTATATTTTGCGGGTCATGATAGATCGCGTCAAACATGCATTATCGCGATAGAGCAATATAACTAAAATCTCTATCGTAGGCCATTTTTTATCGTTTATATCGTATATCGTTTATATCGCGCATTCCTAATGTCAGCTGTCTGGTGCTCACTCTCGTCACCGTGTATACAACGTACCTTGACGCTCCCCAGTCCCACTAACCCCTCTGTACCCAGACATGCCCTTCGGACAAATGTCTGGCTACTGCCTGAATCTATTAGGGCTTTCCAGACCTTCCCCCTGATTCTGACGGGCACTATAGCATCCCTAGAGCTAGGGGTTGCCCTAGTAGAACCATTGCATGGGGTGTAACATAATCTGGCATCTCTAGTGGGCGCTAAAGGGCACTCTGGTTTGATATGGCCAGGCTGTCTGCAGTTATGGCAGATTATTTTATACCTAGGCTTACTGGTCTGATTGGGCTGCTGGGGCTTACTATTAGGGCTACTAAGTCCCCTGAACTCACGACCACCACCCCCAGACTTACCAGACGGCTTCCGGTCAAAGTCCCGCTGGGCGTCTTGGCTGCGTCGGTTCATTGTCTCTTGGTTCCCGCCTTGGTAACCTTTCCTGTGTCGGCGGGCAGCGATGAAAGCCTCCGCCAGTTCAGCGGCTTGCTTCGAGGACTGTGGGTTATGTTCTTTAACCCACACCCTCAGTTCCGGGCTCCGTATGCGGAGAAACTGCTCCAGAATGATTATATCTCCGATCTGCTCTTTAGTCTTCTCCGCGGGGCAAATCCACTTTTGGTAGAGGTCGGTGAGTCTTGATTGAAGTTCCCCCGCCGTCTCATCCTCCAGGAAGCCCATGGAGCGGAACCTGTGACGATAGGCCTCTGGGTCAATTTCATACTTTGTCAAGATGGCTTGTTTCACCTTGGCATAGTCTCTGGTGTCCAGTATGTCCATTGCCACATAAGCAGCACGGGCCTTCCCTGACAACAGGGGTACAAGATACAGTGCCCAACTTTCCACTGGCCAAACGTGGTTAAATAATGTTCAATGTCCTCATCTTCCGCGTATGGGGTCATCTTCGGTGGACTCCATCTGAACGGCGCCAGAGGGAGATAGGGCCTTGGAGTATCCGAGAGAGGGCTGGATGAACATGACCTTACGTCCGGCCGGGGTATGCTGCTGGCGGGACGCGACGTCCTCGGCGATGAGCCCGGATGAGGATTTTGCAACGGAGCAAAGTCGGGCGCGCGGTGTGCGTCTTCCTCTTCTTCTCGGGACCGACGATCCTGGCTTCCGGTGCCCACCAGTGTTTGCAGTTGTTGGAACTGGTGCTCTAGTGATCGCCATCTTTGATTCTGTAGCTGCGCCTCCCGCTCCTGTCGCTCCTCCCTGGTTTGCTGGGCCTGGAAGAAGGATCTTATTGCAGACTCGATCCGGCATATTCGGTCCTCTGGGGGGGCTGAATGTGGCCTGGGCTGGGTGTCCCCAACCGAAGCTGAAGAGGGCGCCGACGGGGCGGCTGACGTTGCAACCGTGTTGGTTGCTCTCTGCGCCGTAGCAGAGCCTTTCCGCGTCCGTTGGGACATTCTGCGCTTGAGTGCCGACTCTAGCGGACCACTGGATCCCACCACTGCCACCAAATGTCAAGGGGTAGAATGTTGAGCGGTCTTACGATCAGCACAAAAGGCAGTGGTGTAGCAAAAAATACTTTTATTTACATTTTCAGCATATACAGAGAGCATGGCCTAGCTTCTGCCTTCTAGCTTCCCCCCCTCAGGACTGACACGGCTCCCTTATATGGGCTGACCCGAGATTGGTGCATACCAATCCCTCAAATAACAGCAGGGGTGTTTACATATCAAATCAACAAAATATGCTTCAAAACTGGTCAAAACAAACGTATCTTAAATGAATTAAACTACAACACCTTAATTAATATTCGTGCGTCTATACCCGCCACTACTTACAAATTATATAATCCAATAAAGATAATTGATTTGGCGGAGACGCAACGGCGTCACTCGCACACGCCCCGCACCATATAGCTGTCCCCAGTCGGGCGCGCGCTTCCTAGAAGCCGCAGGGATCGCACAGCTGACCACGGCGGTGAGCAGTTCTACTTTTTACCACTCCATACACAAACCCGCCCCACGATCGCATCATACACCAAACAATATGCAGACACTATGCAGAAACATGATTACGGGTTAATCTTGCACGTCAGATAAATGCCTGGTGCGGCCTCAATACGGACGCGTGGGGACGCGCCAATAGCCGCGTCATCACACATGGTGAATGAGAGGAGGGGTAAGGCTGTTTTAGTGATGTGGTTGACATGGTGACTGAGAGGAGGGATAAGGCTGTTTTAGTGATGTGGTTGACATGGTGTGAATGAGAGGAGGGGTAAGGCTGTTTTAGTGATGTGGTTGACATGGTGAATGAGAGGAGGGATAAGGCTGTTTTAGTGATGTGGTTGACATGGTGAATGAGGGGAGGGGTAAGGCTGTTTTAGTGATGTGGTTGACATGGTGAATGAGAGGAGGGGTAAGGCTGTTTAGTGATGTGGTTGACATGGTCTGATCCTGGTTCTTGTTTTCTAGAAGAGTCCAGCAGCAAAGAGCAGACTCCCCTGGACCCAGCTGTGTCTCCATGAAAAGTGACCACTCTATGGATCATCAGCCTTACTTTAAAGATGGACGCCCCTCCAGAGTGGAGAGGTAGGAGTTTTAGATAGACAATGAAAAAATGTTCTCTACCGATGACAATGATGATGTTTATAAGTAAGGAAAATATAATCTCTCTCTCTCTCTCTCTCTCTCTCTCTCTCTCTCTCTCTCTCTCTCTCTCTCTCTCTCTCTCTCTCTCTCTCTCTCCCTCCCTCCCTCTCCCCCTCCCTCCCTCCCTCCCTCCCTCCCTCCCTCCCTCCCTCTTGGTTGTTTACAGTGTGTGTGTTTATGTTTACTGTGTGTGTGTGTGTGTGTGTGTGTGTGTGTGTTCTCCACAGGCAACCCCACCAGTGGTCAAAGGTTACCAGTGCTCAGTCTGTACAGCAGCATCAAACAGAGCTGATCAAGGTGTGTAAATGTCCACCAAGACATCTGACTTTGCGGTGGAAAATAACCGAGTTCGAACACTTCGACTAACTAAGAGAGCAAAAGAAATCGAGGGGTCCGGAGCACAGCACGCATTGACCCATTGCTTCTGGGGGGGATTCTAATTTACGCTCTGACCCCAGACTCACCGTGTCAAGCCCTGGATTAGAATCCAGAGGTGTTTCAGATGTTTTCTATCATTCGATATTTAGGCCTAATAATAATCATGGTTTACTTTCTTCCATAACTTCAGCTCTACATGAACATGAAAAAGCATCTCTTGTGGAGCTCATAGTCTCCAGGCTTCCCTCTTTAGACCAGCTGACGTGAATCCAGGACAGGTGCTTCTGATGTCCTCAGTGAGTTCAGAGTAAAGTTCTCCTTGATGTTTGTTCTGTTCCAGAGGGCTGAGGAGAACGCACACGCTTTCCTAGACAAGGAGCTGAAGAAGCTCTGGAGGGTTATCTACCCAGATTACCAACAATGCTCAGAGGGTCAGAGAGTGTTGGAGGAGGAGGAGGATGGTAAGAACGAGGAGCAGAGGAGGCGCGCCGTAAAGGGAGTGGTGGACATCACAAAGCTCTGCCTGATGGAGATGAACCAGGAGGAACTGGCAGAAACACTGTGGAGAAGTAAGAAAATCTTATTTTGAAGACAGAGGAGACCATTATATGAATGCCCTTCATTATATGAAGGGCAGAAGATAGTCTTATCTTGAAAACTGAGAGGAACCACTAATTTCTAGTATTGTTCTGTTCATACTAATTGACATCATGTGACTTTTCAAAATTATTATTTTTTTTATAAAGAAGGCTCTAAAGTTTTAGGGATCCACTTGAAGACTGCTAAGTAGACCCGGTTCATCTCAGAGGGCTGTCAGGAGGTGGAATGAGGGTCGCGTGGATTTCCCTCGGAATGTGGTCCTTCATTAACTCTGCTTTTTCCCATACTGAACACAGACATTTAGGCAAGATAATGCTTTTACTTTAGAGATGCAGGACTATCTTGTGATATCAGCATAGCAAGCCACTTTCCATTATCATTTTAACTATCATGAGACCAATCAAATTGCTATGGAAATGTCTAAATAATCCTAAACATTTTGATCAGTAACATGCAGTCCTTGTCATGACCAGCTTCTCCGACCACAAGTAATGAAGCCCCTAAATATCATGAGGTTGATCATTGAACAAATAATATTGACATGTTTGCACTGAGTTCAACATCCGCTAACAGGTGCCTCCTGTTTTTTCGTTTAGGATCTGCTGCTGTCGATTGCCAAAATAAAATGAAGTCTCATTTGAGGGAGAAGTTCAGTCGTGTGTTTGAGGGATTTGCTGAAGCAGGACAGCCAACAGGCCTGAATGACTTCTACACAGAGATCTTCATCACAGAGAGAGGCAGTGGAGATGTCAACAAGGAACATGAGGTCAGACTGATTGAAACAGCTTCCAGGACACCAGCCAAGGAGGAAACACCAATCAAATGTGATGACATCTTTAAACCCTTAACTGGACAAAAACAACCAATCAGAACAATAATGACAACTGGAGTGGCCGGCATTGGTAAAACCATCTTAACACGCAAGTTCACTCTGGACTGGGCTGAGGGCAAAGCCAACCAGGACATACACTTCACATTTCTCTTAACTTTCAGAGAGCTGAATTTACTAAAAGGGAAAGAGTTTAGCTTGGTGGAACTTCTTCATCAGTTCTTTATTGAGACCAAAGAAGCCGGAATCTGCAGATTTGACGTGTTCCAAGTTGTCTTCATCTTGGATGGTATGGATGAGTGTCGACTTCCTCTTGACTTCCAGAACAACCCGATCTGGATTGATGTCAAAGAGCCGTCCTCGGTGGACGTGCTGCTGACAAACCTCATCAGGGGCAACCTGCTTCCCTCCGCTCACATCTGGATAACCACACGCCCTGCGGCAGCCAATCAGGTCCCTGCTGAGTGTGTTGACCAGGTGACGGAGGTGAGAGGGTTCACCGACCCACAGAAGGAGGAGTACTTCAGGAAAAGATTCAGAGAGGTGACACTGGCCAGCACAATCATCTCCCACGTCAAGGAATCACGAAGTCTCCACATCATGTGTCACATCCCAGTCTTCTGTTGGATCACTGCTACAGTTCTGGAGGACATCTTCAAAAAATCCCAGATAGCAGAGGTGCCCAAGACCGTGACTCAGATGTACAGCCACTTCCTGAGGGTTCAGTCCGTACATGGAGGCAGGAAGTACCATGGGAGAGCTGAAACAGATCCATACTGGGGTCCAGAGAACAGGAAGATTATTGTTTCTTTGGGAAAACTGGCTTTTAATCAGCTTGAGAAAGGCCACCTGATCTTCTACGAGGCAGACCTGGCAGAGTGTGACATCAATATCCGAGCAGCCTCAGTGTACTCAGGATTATTCACTGAGATCTTTAAAGAGGAGCGTGGGCTGTACCAGGACAAGGTGTTCTGCTTTGTCCATCTGAGCATCCAGGAGTTTCTGGCTGCCCTTTTTGTCTTTATGTCCTTCATCAACAATGGGGCCAATCTGCTCTCAGGACAACGAAAATCCCTGAGGTCTATTCTTGTTTGTAACAAACAAACAGAAAAAAGGAAGCTCAAACTCTACCAGAGTGCTGTGGACAAGTCCTTACAGAGTGTGAACGGACACCTGGACTTGTTCCTCCGCTTCCTCCTGGGCCTCTCTCTGGAGACCAATCAGATTCTCCTACGAGGTCTGCTTGGAGAGACAGGAAAAGTTCATGTAAGCTCATGTACCAATGAGGAAACTGCGTCTTACATCAAGGAGAAGATAGGTGGAAATCTCTCCTCAGAGAGAAGTATCAATCTGTTCTACTGCTTGAATGAGCTAAATGACCGTTCTCTAGTGAAGGAGATCCAACAGTCCCTGACATCAGGAAGTCTCTCCGGAGAATCTCTCTCCCCTGCTCAGTGGTCAGCTCTGGCCTTCATCCTACTGACATCAGAAGAGGAGATGGACGTGTTTGACCTGAAGAAATACTCTGCTTCAGAGGAGGGTCTTCTGAGGCTGCTGCCAGTGGTCAAAGCCTCCAAAACATCTCTGTAGGTTCACTAATAACATGTATTACAATACATACTACACAATAAAAATAAAACTGTAATACAAGGTTAAAATAATATGCAAAAGATCTCTGTAGGTTTATAACAACATGTGTTACTATTCTACTCATAACATAATTGACATACTAGTTATAATGATAATCAAAACATCTATGTAGGTGTCCTATTGACGCATAATGTATTACAGTACACTTTAGAGAATATTCAGAACAATAGAATATAGAATATTTAAAAAACATTTTCAATCTCAACTAAACAACTATTTAACATTTTACATTGAATATATAATGAACATTTATGCATCTAATTATTTTGTAATTTTTGGTAAACTAATAACAATCTTTGTTATGTAGCAACTTAGATTTCTGTTATTTTCATCACAGTTCCTGACATGTTCCTGACATCTCTTGTGTGTATTTTGTGTAAAGCCTAAATGGCTGTAATCTGTCAGAGAGATGCTGTGAAGCTCTGGCCTCAGTTCTCAGCTCCAACTCCTCTAGTCTGAGAGAGCTGGACCTGAGTAACAATGATCTGCAGGATTCAGGAGTGAAGCTGCTCTTTGCTGGACTGGGGAGTCCACACTGTACACTGGAAACTCTCAGGTCAGTTTTAATCAATCTGCAAACAGTTACACCACAAGTTCCATATCAGAGTGCAGTTATATAATTAAGCAATGTCTCACGACAGGCTGTGGTATGTGCTCATTATACCACTGTTAAGGGGCGTTGTTCGGCCCGACGCTGTGCGGAGGGCCGGCGACCCCCTTCACAGTGGTATAATGAGCACATACCACGGACTGAAGTGAGCTATTGCTTTTATACAACGGTTACTATTATGGCAAAACGAAAGTCATAGACACACTACATTTAAAAAGAAACCAAGAAAGTCAAAATAGCTGTTTTTTTAAAGAATACAAAAAAGAGGTCCCTCCTGGCTGCCTTCAAAATGCACGACGGTCGCTATGCAACACACTTAAGCGTCCCTCCGAGAGTAGGCTCGGCTAGAGCGGTTCGCCGGCAATTTATCCTATTGAGCAGTTCCCTCGCCGTGTGCCTAAACTTTCTTTAGTCTCTCCATCGCCTTGCTCACTCCCGGAGTAACAACATTTACACCCTCTCCATCATTCAACATATTTTTAGGCTACTACCAACAACTGCTGCTTTGTAATCGTTTCTACTTCAAGGCGCGGAGTGATATGCAAACTTTCACAAAATGATTGGGCGTCATAGCAGTTATGTATACGCTCATTATCCTCTTAAGCCCCATTCGCCCACCGGTGGGCGATTTTGGTTTGTTGACGATATGTTTCCACTACGGAGCGACATAACCCGCTTCAACTTTCATCATTACAGACATTCTATACGTCGTTAGAAAGGGTAGAATCTCCACAATTTATCCATCCGGTTGTTTTTTCTATAAATCATGAGCACAAAACCATCAATCATTGATATTTACCAGCATGGTAAACCGTAAATGCCAAAAAACAGAGCGACTCCCTACCTTTGAAGCAATCTGAGAACCGTAATATGTGTCCATTCCTCAATTATTTATATTCCAATTGTCCGTGAGAATCCACTGATCAAAAGCATCCAAATGGTTTTTCATAAAATTATTCCAGCTTGTGAATATCGTCGTGTAAAGTCCATTTGTTTACCATCTCCAAACTTTGTTTGTCAACTAACATCCAGACGTTCGCACTCGTATCGATATTTTCTCTACCGCCAGTATGGAGTTGTTGGGTATGCTTGTTTTCATCACTTTGCTGGCTACAGAATAAAAGTGTCCCCGTCTTTTTCTGTTCAGTTTTCACCCCGGTACAGCCCGTGAAGTAGATGGAGCGCTCCCAGTTCGAAGGGCCAATGGGCTTTGTTTACTTTGTTACGCGGCTTTAGTATAGGGACACCGTATTGGCTATTGATATATCAATCACTTGGGCTTCTAGCCAATGAGTTTACCTTTCCAACGCTGCCAGGCGTGTCCAGGTGTGATACGTATGAGCCGAGATATAAAGCTGCGTCAACACTGCGTCAAGCTAGCAATACAATCATTCTGTTTATGTACAGTGTCTCATCACATGACAATATCTCAATATGGCCATATCAAATGAATGTGTGAAAAAATTATGTTTTGAATCACGGAGAAAGGTTTTATAGTCACCAAAATGCTTCAGTAATGTTTCCAGTGTCACAGAAGTGAGTAAATGCATTTGGCACAATTTGGCCGCCATTTGGAGACATTTTGGAGAGGTTTGTGCCGCCAGTGACAACACACCATAGAAACTCCATTAACTCCCAAAGGTTTAGGCCTAGAACTCCAACATTTCTTCCAGGTGTAGTTGGCATGATGTAGAAGGTATTTGGCATATTGCCATATGCCTTACATAAAGCACATCCTAGTTATTGTAGTTCAATTATGACCTATTATTTTCGAAGACAAAATAATTGCTTTAGAGCCATGTCTGAACTGATGTCATTTAGGTTGTGTGTATGATACATGCCAAATAACATATCCACAGAAACTAGAGCTTGTCAGCTTTCAAATGAAGTATCATACATCCATCTAGGACTTAGGGTTACTGTGTTATAAGCTTTTCCATTTGGGTATGTGTATAGGCGAAAAAAAACAAAATACTGCCGGGGCTTAACAGGTTATAACAGTTAGGAACCAATCAGATCGCTGGATTTAAGCCACCCGTTGTATAACTCAGCTTATAACTCAGTACCTGTGATGACCACATTTGGTATCATGGGAATCTTACACCTTGTTGTTTAGCTGGGTATTATAATGCATCCATAAGCATGCAGCTTTTCAATGATCAATATAAAGATGAAACCTGCAATTGTCAGACAAAATGTATTTTAAAAGCTTACTATATCCAGTATTCATTACTTAAATTACTAAACATTTATTCACAAATATGAATAGGTTACAGAAAAATATTTTCTTATTGTGTAACTAGGCTTAAGAGACATTCAGAAAAGCTCTATGTATTGTGAAACAATACATCATATGAGCCAAGAATTAATAATTGCTAATTATAATTAAAAACAGCTGTGTTAAAATATTTAGCTATTAGTATAAATCATCTATCATGGAAAGATAGAATAAATTATATAATATAATACTTTCAATATTAATACAATTTAACTCACTATTTTAAAACATATGAACTTTACTCAGTAAGTTCTGTTATATGGACACTATTTGGGATGAACCAATGGGTTGATATAGAGACTTCCGGGTCATTTGGGGGAAGGGGGTGAGGTCACGAGTGAGCGGGAAAAAGGAGAGAGAGGGAAGAGACAAAGGAGAGTACTTTATTCTCTGTAGAAGTCCCCCAGCTAAATTATGTTTAAACATTTACTTCTTAGTTGTTTGAAGGTTGAATGAGTGCAGGAGAGAGTGTGTGTAGGGATGGTTTTATTTGTGTTTCTGTTCATGTCAGGGATGTTTTGGATGTTTTGTTTAAAGCTGTAAGGGTACCAGGACTTTGTTTTGCTCGCGTTACGAGCAAAGAGTCTATCGTGTTGCAACACTGAGCCTATACAGGCCTGCCACGTTCATGGCGGTAAATCACTGACAGAAGTCACAAGCAAAACAGCTAACATATACAAATCATTATTATCAACACTGTTACTGCACTCACGCTCATTAGTTCTCTGATCGCGTGAGGAACAATGAAACCTGTCGTTTCATTGAGCGCGCCCGTAAATTGAAGCAGCACATACCTGAGGCCTCCCCCCTCCCCAGCACGCCTGTGCTTTATTTCACTAAAGTTAGGTTAGTTAGTTAGGTAGTTAGTTAGTTAGGTAGGTTGCTGCCTTAACACTTAATTTATTTCACTAAGGTGGTTCTGTAAATGAACACAATTTTCCGCTGTTTGTTATTATTATTTTCAACTAACCAATAGTAGTTGCCATGCATTTTTTTAAATGTCAATGCACTTTGAGCCCTGAATAACAGTAAAAAGGTATAATTGAATGAATGATTTGCATGCATGGTGTGCTACACTTTTCATTGAAACAATTTCCCCTGTAATTACCTTCAGCACTTGGTACCTCGTACCTACGACCGAATCACAGGCGGGCTGAAATCCAGTACAACAGAACTCCCTCTTGTGTGCTATTGCTTAATTATACACCCAATATTGAATAAAGATGTAAGAATCAAATGTATGAATAGTTAAATTAATAAAACATTTCTAATAAATGATTTGTCCTTCATTATGCAAAAAGTAGAAGACATTCTTTTAAAAAGATCCGAACATGTTCTATTTATTTTGTGTGAAGGCTCAATGGCTGTCATCTGTCAGAGAGATGCTGTGAAAGTCTGGCCTCAGTTCTCAGCTCCAACTCCTCGAGTCTGAGAGAGCTGGACCTGAGTACCAATGATCTGCAGGATTCAGGAGTGAAGCTGCTCTCTGCTGGACTGGGGAGTCCACACTGTACTCTGGAAACTCTCAGGTCAGTTATCAGCCCCTTCTTCAAACTTGTTATTAAATGTGGTTACTTCAGTACTCTCAACCAGATATAATAAATTGTGTGTGTGTGTGTGTGTGTGTGTGTGTGTGTGTGTGTGTGTGTGTGTGTGTGTGTGTGTGTGTGTGTGTGTGTGCGCGTGTGTGTGTGTGCAGGTTGTCATTCTGCCTGGTTACAAAAGAAGGCTGTGCTTCTCTGGCATCAGCTCTGAGCTCCAACCCCTCCCATCTGAGAGAGCTGGACCTGAGCTACAATCACCCAGGAGACTCTGGAGCTGCGCTGCTCTCTGCTGGACTGGAGGATCCACGCTGGAGACTGGAAACTCTCAGGTATGGAGAGGACAGCTCACCACTCAGGGACAAAGTCTCCTACCAGGATTCAAGCTGCTGCTAGATGATGTGGTTTGAAAAGGCTGCTGTCAGTCATGTTGTGTAGAACGTGATGAGACAGCAGATGATGAAGGTGAATGTTTCAACATGCTGCTCTCACTGTGTTTCCCCCCCAGTGTGGAGCACGGTGGAGTGTGGAGGCTGAATCCAGCTCTAAAGAAGTGTAAGTCTCTCTTTAGTTCATGTATATATATATATATATATATTAGTGGTGGGCATAGATTAATTTTTTTAATCTAGATTAATTTCAAAATTAATCTAGATTAATCTAGATTAAAATGGCAAACGGCAAAAAATCTGTTTGTTTACCTTGATAGCGGTCAATTATACTGGGCAATGGTGATTTATCAAATATAATTCACCGCCGGAAGTTGTGAAGTGCCCATGCAAGTGAACGGAGCATAAACAAAAATAATTGACAGCTGAACGTTGGGAAGGCCCATGCAAGTGAATGGAGCAGTCTACAGCATTGAGAAGAGCCGTGTAATAATCCATAATAATGTAAGGTTTAGAAGTTAAATATTTGAAAGTTGTAGAATAAATTTATATAATTTATATTGGAGTTAATTTGCTTGAAATGTACTTACAATTTTTAGTCAGTTGATCATTTACATATTTAACACAGTCAGGATATTCTGTTGAATCTGCCTCTCTGATTCCCTCACGTTTACCTCAGTCTGAGGGTGCACTCACACTAGGCCATCTGGCCGTGGCCGTTGGCCGTAGCAACTGTGGCCTGGCCACGGTAGGCTCTTGTACATACGTCATCACGTCGTAAGTAACACGTCATCACCAAGCGTCCGCTGCATGGACCATAATAAAGTCTGCCGCCAGTCAGAGTTTTAACAACAATAGATAACAACATAGAGAACACAGTTCGCACTTTGCTGAGTCTGTTGCTTATTTGGATATATGTTTACCGTTTAATGGGAAAGAAGGCTCGTCGCCGCTATTATGTCCGTGGTCGTCTTATGGACTATACGTCATCCAGCTCAGGTTGCGTAGCCGTGCGTGTGCGCGTGTCGGCTCATTAGCATCTGTACCGTAGCGGCCCGTGCCGTAGCAGCACACCTCTCCCAAGTGGCCAAATTGGCCCGGCCTGGCCAGACTGGCCACACTCACACTGGCAGATTTGAGCACGGTTAGGTGTGAAAACGGCCACGGCCACGGCCAGATGGCCTAGTGTGAGTGCACCCTAAATTCTAGCTTCTGATTGGTTAGTTCAGTCACGTGATGGGTCCGAACAAGGAAGTGTTTGAAAATAGATTAACGGCAATATTTTTTTTATTGCGCGATAAAAGTTTTGCGTTAACGCAGCCGTTAACGCCGATAACGGCCCACCACTAACATACATACATACATACATACATACATACATTCAAGTTTTGACAGTTCATTTCCAGCCTGTCTGTGTGCGTATGATGATATATATACAAATCCAACCCAAGTGACCCCAGTGATATGTCTATGTATGTGTAGGTAAGCATGTGTATGTCTGATTACATGTCTATGTACATATAGTATGTATGAACCAGTTCTATGGTTCATCAGTTCATCTCCAGCCTGTATGTGAGCTCAGCTTGTTCAGTCTGTTGTAGACACAGGTGTCCCTTTGAAGGTTGCTATGTATGTGTACTGGGAAATCAAAGTGTAGTTGAATATCTTTTGAAGATATTACAAATATATTTTTGATATTTCACGTGAGTAATAATCTCATGTTGCCGATCATTTTGATGTAAATGCAGTGTAATTGTTGAGGGAGTAAATGCACTTTATACATTTGTCTTGGTTTCAATGTTTTGTTTGGGACAGCCACTCACACACACATGGGATTTCTAATTAACTTTAACTTTAATTATCTTAAACACAATGTGTACTATTGCTTAGAAAATGCACAGCACATAATTCCACTATAGTACACTTCATAAGATATTTTTTTTATCTTCCTATGTTAATGTTTGAAGAAGAGAAAAATAGTCTGAAAAATAATACACAGAAAAAGAATGCAGGAGAAGTGTGCAAGTGTTGATGATGATGATGATGATGGTGATGGTGATGATGATGATGATGATGATGATGATGATGAAGAGCGGTTCAGCAGCTCATCATGTCTGGTTCTCCCTCAGATGCCTGTGACCTCACACTGGACCCCAACACGGCCCACGGACGACTCTCTCTGTCTGAGGACAACAGGAAGGTGACGCGGGTTGGAGAGGACCAGTCGTATCCGGATCACCCAGACAGATTTGACTCCCTGTACCAGGTGTTGGGTAGAGAGGCTCTGACTGGCCGCTGTTACTGGGAGGTAGAGAGGAAAGGACCTGTTAGTATAGGAGTGACATACAGAGGAATCACAAGGAGAGGAGGGGGTGAGGACAGCGAGCTTGGATGGAACAACAAGTCCTGGAGTCTTTCTTGTCATGATGATTGTTACTATGCCCGGTACGACGGTAGTCATGCAGTCATTCCTCTCCCCCCCGCTGGCTCCACCAGAGTAGGAGTGTATCTGGACCGGCCTGCTGGCTCTCTGTCCTTCTACAGAGTGTCCCAAGATGGAGGAGGGTCCTCAGACACACTGACACACATCTACACCTTCCAGGCCTCCTTCACCCAGGAGGACCTCCTCCCGGGGGTCTGGGTAGGTTTGGGATCAGCGTCTCTGTGTCGGTTGTAGAAAAAAACAAAACAAGCAGGGGGAGACAGGGGGAGCAGGAGATGCGGGGGGAGACCCCCGCATCTCCTGCTCCCCCTGTCTCCCTCCTCTCCCTCTCTCTCCCCCCCTGTCTTCCCCCCCATATCTCTCTTCCCCCTGCCCTCCTCTCCCCCCCGTCTCCCTCTAACCCCCATCTCACCCTCCCCCCGTCTCCCTCCCCCCGTCTCCCCAAATCTCCCTCTCCCCCCTTTTCCCTCTCCTCCCCCCTCGTCTCCCTCTTCCCCCCCCTCCCCCCTGTCTCCCTCTCCCCCCTTCTCCCCCTCCCCCCGTCCCCCTCCCCCCATCTCCCCCCCCCCCCAGTGTCCCACACCCCCAGTCACCCTCTCCCCCCCTCCATAGTTAGATCAGCACATTCATTATTTGTAATGGATCTAAATTACTTCATCATCATTTTTGGCATAATCCTGATTAACAACCTGATTTGAATTTAAATTATTTTAAATAACCAGGAGGTCTTTGGGATAATGTTGCATGTTGTAAATTACTTTAGACTGAATATTTATTCCTTGTGTTCTGTTGGGAACCAAACGGCCGCAGAACATGTTCAGTTATTAAAGATATGAGCACACCTGTTGATGATTTGTAAAGTCTGCTGCTTCTTTTGTTTTAGTCCTCGTGTTTATTGTGTACATGTCAGGGACTATTCTTCTGTTGTATTTGTTAATGAAGCATAATTGTAATAAACAACAAATTTGATCCAACTAAATGTTCTCGTGTGTTCAGCCGATGATTTCTTGTTTTATTAGTGAATAATGCTTCCATAAGTGCCTTAAGAACAATAATATATTAATCAGAAATTATAAATAAAACAACAAATGTTTTTCCGATTTTATTCTCGGACTGGGTAGACCTCCCTGCGTTTTGGTTAGGGGGGGGGGGGGGGGGTGGGGGTGCCTCAGTGCCTCTGTCGGTTGTAGAAAGAAACCACAGACAGACGGCCGGACACACAGACACTATGTCTCTCTCTCTCTCTCTCTCTCTCTCTCTCTCTCTCTCTCTCTCTCTCTCTCTCTCTCTCTCTCTCTCTCTCTCTCTCTCTCTCTCTCTCTCTCTCTCTCTCTCTCTCGCGCGCGCGCGCGCATGCGCGCGCGCTCCCCGTCTCCCTCTCCCTCCTGTCTCCCTCCCCCCCTCAACCTCTCCTCTAGGGGGCGGTGAATCCAACTTCTGGCCGACAGGATTAGGGTGAAGGAGTCACAGGTGTGTGTGTGTGTGTGTGTGTGTGTGTCTGACTGTGTATGTGTGTGTCCTGTTGTGTGTGTGTGTGTCTGACACTGTGTGTGTGTGTGTGTGTGTGTGTCTGACACTGTGTGTGTGTGTGTGTCTGACACTGTGTGTGTGTGTGTGTGTGTGTGTGTGTGTGTGTGTGTGTGTGTGTGTGTGTGTGTGTGTGTGTGTGTGTGTGTGTGTGTGTGTGTGTGTCTGACACTGTGTGTGTCTGACACTGTGTGTGTGTCTGCAGGGTGGTCCTGCAGGCCCTGGGGCAGCAGACACCAGCAGACACTCACACAAGACCCACCTCTTTGGTCGATGACATCAGTCGATTACTCAGTTCACTTAGATAATGAGTAGAAGTAGAAGTTAGGTTAACTTTAAGTATATATTATATCACAATATAAGGTAAATATATTCAGAATGGAGCCAAATGCTAAGCCCTTGATACTGCCTGGCCTTCCTGTGTTAAACTAATGTCTGCATCCCCGACGCCTCCTAGAGAAACATCTGTTACCCCGTGGTTCCTCGTCTGGGGATTTAGAATGTATATTCTGTAGGCTTAAATTAGAGTTAAGGTTAAAATCAGACCCTACCAGCTTTAGGATTATGACTGTGTATGCCACAGACAAATAAAGTGGCATGGTTAACTATTACAGATGCATGTTCTACTGTTCAAATGAATATTGCCTTCACAGGGCTCATCTCTTAAAGTCATGTGGTACGTCATGGTGATTTAAGATCAGTTTAATAAACAAGGCGATGAATGGCTTTTAAACAATGACCTCACTTCATATAACTGTAATGCATAATATGTAAAGTTCATATAACTCATATTTAATATGTAACTCTTTGTATCTAATGTTTGAATGTATGTATCCATGTGGGAAATAAAGATTACTATTAATGGGGAAGGGGGAGGGCCCATCGAGTTTAGAAGCTCTGTGATTGGTCTTGGAAATCACAGAGCTGTATACCTCAGAGGTCCCGGGCCGAATAGCCCAGTTCTTTTGCAAACCAACTCAGGTGATGTTGTTACTATCTGTGGTGACAATAAAGCCTTGATCATTCAAACCTAGTCCTTCCCGACCTCTTGTAATTTATTAGTATTAGACCGACCGACACTACCTCCACTACCCCCCCCCGGTACCCTGCCTCACCCTGTCACTCACTCCCTCACCCATTCACTCATTCACTCACTCCCTCACCCATTCACTCATTCACTCACTCCCTCACCCATTCACTCATTCACTCACTCCCTCACCCATTCACGCATTCACTCGTCGACCCATTCAATAATGAATGAGTTTAACACTTGAGCAGGCATGCACTTATTCAAAAATAATAGACAGACAGACAGACAGACAGGCCGTCCAGTTCCTCTTAGTAGTAGAAATAAGGTAGAGCCTCTGGTCGTAAAACAGCCAGCCCTCAAGTGTCAATGCATCTGTTGAATGTAAATTCAAATCCTTAACAAAAACACAGAACTGCTTATCTTACGGACTCAACCTCTTAACCTTCTTTACTAATGCACAACCCTGAGACCGGACCTTAGTAGACCACAATAGAAACCTGACCTCAGTAGACCACAATAGAAACCTGACCTCAGTAGACCACAATAGAAACCTGACCTTTGGAGACCACAATAGAAACATGACCTTAGTAGACCACATTATAAATTGGACCTAGTGCGTAGACAACAATAGAGATCGGTCTATCTTTGTGGAAGTGCCTTACGTAGTGTAAACCCAGCTTAATGGAGCGCATAACAAAGACGAGCGCCTCTGTACTCTACTGCTCCCCCTGCTGGAGAAGGAGACTAACAACACCTGCAGTACCACCATGCTGCCAGAAGAGGACATCCGTCATTTATTTTATTTGGTGGTAGTTTAACACCGTCTATGCTCTGTGTGCCTGAATATATAAAATGTGAAGTTATAAATTGATGCAGTAAGTTCTTTTTCCCCTCCCTTCAAGGTGACGGTGAGTCTAGGACAGGACAGAGGAGTACAGAAGAAATGAGCTCTAAAACAGAACGACATCGTCCCAAACATCCCGGGACCCACAGCCAACTAAAAACAAAAACCATCCCCCCTGAAAGAAAACATGTTATTATCCATATTAATACTAATTCTAATAACAATTATCATAATAATCATTATCATTGCTACTATTACAATCATTAATATTATTAAAACTAATTCTAACACAAACAATAATTGTAGGGTGAGGGTTAAATATTATTATTGAAGTTATATTCAGGATGAGATGATTTAGACTCACTGAAGCGCAGGGAGATTAGGAGAATACTCAGCAGTCCGATGCTCACGATGACAGTGATGTGAAACCATAGAGCTGTACACTGTATATTCAGCCACAATCAAATTGTTATTACAATCAAAATTCTGACTAGATCACATTGGTTGTCCTGTCTAAAACTCAGTGCGCTGTTCAGTCACATTTTCAAAGCACAACAGTGGAACTAATAAAATGACCTGGATATAATGCAACACAAATAAAATAAGTTTAAATTGTGCTCAGGTCTAGCCCACTTGGGAGCAGCAATGGATAGGAACATGCACAATATAAGCTATAGGCTGCTCCAGTCCATATCGTTTATCCAGACGCACCAACAGATGTCCTCAAGCACCTTTTCGTTCAATGATGATCTTAACGGGGAAAGAATAAATGTCAAACTTGAAAATGCCCGTTCCACAGCGAGCTTGCACAAGTCTGGGTGGGTTGGCCGGTTTCCGTCTAGATTCCACTTGGGTTTTGTATTGTCGGGCCGTTAATGCTTCTTCATAATAGTTCACTACTTTAACGGCACCGACAATACAAAACCCAATTTGAGATGGAAAAAGTGTGTGGTTCAAAACGTGAGAGGCTTTACTTCTTCGCCACCTACAGAGTTTGTTATGTACGATCATTCAAAGACCCCATGTTATTTCCCAGACGTTTGTCCGATGGGAGCCTCGGAGGCAGGATGATTCTTCAGAGGTCTATAGTATCCAGCTGCAGCCCCGGAGAACAACACCCGGCGTGACAAAAACAACCCCGGCGCGACGGAAGTACTCTGGTGTGACCAAAGTGATTTATTTATGAGACTGTCAATATGCTTAATATATTGAGTAATATTCGTGTTAACTCTCACTTACTTCTTTGAAGGAAGTGCAGCTAATTTTTCAAAAAGGGCACGGTATTATTATATTCGAATTTAGCGAAAAGGAAATAAACCACGGCACGGCTTTAACATGAATATTACTCAATATATTAAGCATATTGACAGTCTCATTTACCATGGTTGATCTTTGGTTTCTGATAGCGTAAAAAAAGTAAAAAAAAAAAAAGTTTATCAAATAAATCACTTAGTACGGTCCTTCACCGTTGCTTCTTTACCCATAAAAAGCTACAGTCAGTGTTAAATTACGCTGATTTACCTTTGAGCATTTCCTATTATAGGCTACTGTGTAAAACGCTGTTTAGAATCAATGTTAGTATCAAGAAAACAAAGACCCACCGGTGGGGGGAGAGCTTATGCTTTATTTATGTTTTTGTTATAATGCAAACGTGCATGTTGCAGAAACTGTGAAACACCGCCCCCTGGGGTCACACTTTTCGGTGGGTCTCAGTATTCGGTGTAACACCGGAAAGACTTTGTTTCTGCATCGTGAGGTTATTCTGGTAACGTTGACTGAGTAGCAGAGGTTACAGAGTTTGAGATCAAAGAAGACATACTAAGACGGAACAAGATAAGCACTGCCAATAACCTATGTATAACAGTCGACTTTAATATGGAACAAGTTATGAATTTATTTAAAGTTTTGAACTTCAATATAAGTAATAGTAGTTATCAGATCGAAAAATTATCTAGTGAAAAGACTTCTCAAGAACTGAGTCACTTCAGACAAAAGGATTTATTGCTGTAAAAAGCAGAGCCAGATGAACGTGAATGGACAAATAATACATTTAAGATTACATCTAGCGGACCAAACAAAATATAAAATAGCATTTATCCCTTCAAATAAAACATAATAACAAAAAGATCTTTACAAAATAGCATGAATGAAGGCAAAAGCCACTTCCTTCAGTCCCTGCCTTCGTCTCACTGACAGAGGGGCCACTCACACTAGGGCCGCGGCCCCGTGCCCGAGCTCATTTGCATACTAAAGTCTAGAACGTTTGGCTAGTGTGACCACGCCATCCGTATTCCAGCGCGGAACAGCCCCTTGGCCACGGCACACTTGGGAGAGGTGTGCCGTGGCCAAAGTACAGATGCTAATGAGATGACACGCGCGGATACGCAACGTGAGCTGGATGACGTAGTCCTTGCACGACCCTTCTTTCTTTATGGGTCCATGCCCTTCTTCCCCACAACAATCATTTTAAACAATGGCGACAAGCGGTTCACGAGTGGGTTTACGTTGGTGCGATAGTGAAGTCGAGTGTTTACTCGAAATTTGGGCCAACGACAGCATTCAGTCGCAGTCGCATTTATCGTATTACGACGTGATGACGTATGTATGAAGGAGCAATCGTGCCCAGGCCACGGCCTTTGGGAGCGGTGTGACCACTGGCCAGCGGGGGGAGTGGGGAGGGGGGGAATCGTGCTGAATCTTCCTGCAGCACGGAACAGGCAAACTTGCCTAGTGTGAGTGCGCCCTGAGAGCTATTAAGATCGTTGTCATTTGCGTTGCCATTGCAGCCAGAGTCTGATCGTCAGGCCAGGGCAATTGACTGACTTCTTTGTTGTGTAGATTCCTTAAACTGTGTTGCAGCCTTGCGTCCAGACTTGCAGACATGTCCACCTCCTCCACCTAGCTACATTAGCCTCTTTAGATAACCAACTTGAAAACAAACAACACAACTTTACATTGTATTGCACGCACTGCAAGACTGTGCAATGCATCAATTGATGACTGGAATAAAGTAACAATGTAATCAAAGATGTAAGAGTAATTAAAAATCGACATTAAAATGACCAACACGTACAAAAAAAATTAATCTCTTTACGGCCGCAGCCATTTTTGTTGTCGAGTCGTACGGGCGGCCACTTTCCGAATCCCGAGTGGGGGGTCCCGACCAAAAGGGGGTGTTCTTACCTGAAATGCAGCAAGAAATCGGGGAGATTTCCCCACTTGCAGCACGTGTGGGTGGTGTACGAGGCATCAGGAACACACCATAACTAGGCCTCTCCCGCCAATCCTTAAGTCTCCGCGATGGTCCCTCCCACTCACCTGTGTTACCTTTGTATTCACTAACCACAATGCAAACGTTTCCCTGTACGGATGGTGTTTCCCTGAACGAATCTTGCGTCGGACACTTACACTCGTTTGGAGCTGAGTTTGGAGCTCAGTTCAGCCAGCCTCTTCGTCTCCATGTTCAGCCCCTCAGCTGATCCAGGGCTCTCCACAAGGTCCCTACGTATGACGGAGGACGGACCTCCACCGTCGTCCTGTCCCTGGTGGGTGGAGGATCCTTCAGGGATCCGAAGGTCTGGTTCAACACAAGGCTGCGTTTTGCCTCGTAAAGAACTTCTGAACCGATCAACCATCTCCGATATCAAGGTATTAACCCGTAAATCAGGTCTTGTGTGGAACAGCTCGTTGCAAAAAGGGCATCTGCACTGGCCTCGGACATCCCAGCACGTTGCTATACAGGTTCTGCAGAAGTTGCGTCCACATGGAGTGAAAACTGGGCTGTTGAACACATCCAGACAGATGGAACATGAAAAGTCCTCTTCAGACCAGGATGTAGCAGAGGCCATTCCTAGAAAACATGGATAACAATAGTAAAATAACAGTTTGAACTGGTTCAAATGCAAGTGCTTTATACTACTGCTGTCAAGTGATTAAAATATTTAATTAATGTCATAGTTAACTCGTGATTAATCGCGAGCAATCACGATCAATCGCAATTTTTGTTTTCTATGCTAAATATCCCTTAATTGTTCTCATTTTAATGCTCTTATCAACATGGTGAAGTGCATCGGCTTGCCTTGTGCAAAACATTGGCATATACTGATCAAAACAGGACAATACAAAAAAAAAGCCTATAGTGCAATTAAACGATGAACATACTGCCTTGAACATAGCAGTCAGGCTACTGCTTCTTTGTTTTGAGCCAAAGAAAAAATATATTTTAAATTAATAAATTTGCGTTAATCGCGCGATAAAAAAAATCAACGCTGTTAAAATTGGTTTGCGTTTGTAGGCCTATTTATTTTTTTATTTGCTTGTTTAGCTATGTATGGCAGTTAACAATGTTGGTGTATTACAATTATTTATATGGGTAGGCTACTCCAACCTCATTGCTGATCGATATGTTACCATTTATTTGTGTGTGTGTGTGTGTGTGTGTGTGTGTGTGTGTGTGTGTGTGTGTGTGTGTGTGTGTGTGTGTGTGTGTGTGTGTGTGTGTGTGTGTGTGTGTGTGTGTGGGAGGGGGGGGGGAAGACCGTACCGGCCTTGCGCTGGTTTGTTGACTGGTAATGTAAAAGCTATACCTTTATACGTGGTTAAACGGTCAACTAGGGGGTGGAGAAAGTAAATCTAGTCATGAAAGGGATACTACACAGTACAGAGTAGTGCAATATGTGTCGACGAGAGAAACAGACATTACCTTGAACTCCTCTAGTTTAAATTAAACAAATAACCAACCATGGGAACGTTGGGGGAACGTTTACCGGCTGGAACGCACAGACTTGATTGGCTGGGTAACCTCACGTGGGATGGCTTAACTCGCATGCAATTGGTCGGTGCGTTTCCTCACCCGCTAAACCATTACCGTAAAGACTACAGAAACTGCGGAGGTTAAAAGAGGAGCGCTCCGCCAGGGTTCATAACCCGCCGTAGGTCCGTGTTTATATCATAACCCCGCCGTAGGTCCGGGTCCGTATGGGGTCACACCGCGGGGAGAGAGGTGCTAAAGCTGTGTTGCTTTACTCACTTTGTTGCGGTTGCTGTCTGTCAGCCTGTGCGTCCCAAAACGTGTTGTGTTGTTGTCCTGAAAGAGAGAAGTGCTTCCTCGTCGGGTTTCCTGAAGAACACGCGTCCTCTCCTGGCCCCGCCCCCACATCGTGTGTGTGCGTGTGCGTGTGCGTGCGTGTGCGTGTGCGTGTGTGTGTGTGGGGCTACGAAAGCTTCGCTTTCCTTGAAAACAAGTGAAAAGATAAGGTAGTTCTACAGTTTACCAAAGTTTATATAGTCTTTAGTTTATTGGTTTATAATAATGATGTCATGAAATGTGTCTGTGTAGCGCTTAATTAATGATACAGTTTACGAGAGAGAGAGAGAGAGAACGTGTGTGTGTGTGTCTCCGAGAGGCTGCAAAACTCAAGCAGCAGCAAAGGAAGGAGAGGTTCACCACCAAACAGTCCCCCCAATCCCTTGTGTTTATTGTGTTCATGTAAGGGACTGTTTTTCTATTTGGTTAATAAAGCATAACGGTGCAAACAACTCAGTGGATCCACTGAATGTTCTCTGTGTTCAGCAGAGGACCAGTTTACACTTTAAGGTCGGGGGTTCACTGAATAAAAAGCACAACAGAGGCTTCGTCTACATCTCTCAGAAAACAATAATAACAAGAAATGTGGGAGGAGTAGCGAAAATGCAGTTTAGCGGTTTTCGCGATTTTGCGAAAAAAAAAAGAAGCTATAGCGCCACCTAGTGACCGGCAGGTCTGAATTTTGTCGTCTGAGTAGCGGTACCGGACCTGGATCCTAGTCATGCAATTGGCGTGTCCGCACCATTTACGGTTTGGGCTGTGGTCCCACTTTTAGGGGGGGAATAATAATAAAAAAAAATCCTTACAAAAACAATAGGGTTCCAACCCGTTGGCTTGGTCCCCTAATAATGTACATCTTCCTCACCCTGAGGAAGTTTGAATTCTGAAAGCTAGATCATAGAAATTTGAGAATGTGATGTGAGAGTGGTTGAAACGTAAATCTGAAAACAAGGAGAATCCGTGAGAAGGAAAGCGTCCAGAAACACCAAAATGTGGTGGAGGGGGTCCCCTCGACCTGCTCTGACCTGGAGGGGGTCCCCTCGATCTGACCTGGAGGGGGTCCCCTCTACCTGCTCTGACCTGGAGGGGGTCCCTGTGTTTGTGTGTGTGTGTGTGTGTGTGTGTGTGTGTGTGTGTGTGTGTGTGTGTGTGTGTGTGTGTGTGTGTGTGTGTGTGTGTGTGTGTGTTTTGAGAGTGCATAAGTGTATGAATGCATGTAACTGTATTTGTTCAAGAGGAGGCGCTGTTGCGCCAAATATGTCCTGGAGCCGCGTGTGACTGATGACACCACTACCTTATAAGGGGGGTGTTACCCTCCTCCCTCTCTGTACCTGACTCGCGGAGAGCAGCATGTTGTGCACAGTTCTTCAATAAACAAATTGTGTATGCGCGCACTGCGAAACATTCTGAACATTTCCCAGAAAACACGTGACCCGCGCGGAGAGGTGTGACAGCGGCTCCTCTGGGGCTTCCACCTCTCTGTCCAACCGGTTCAGCAAAGTTACTTCCCCATCCTACCGTCGGTCGCAGCGAGGAGCCTTTCTTTCTCCACTTTGAAACCTTTCACCTGATTAACTTGTTGTATAAACACTTTAACCTCAGTTTCTTCCCTTACATTTATACTTTATACCGTTTGGGACGTAACGTATTTTCTCCAGTCTACTATGGATGAGGAGAGAGAGGAGAGGGGTCCTACCTCTATGACCGCTCTGTCTGGGGAACATGGCCGCCGGAGCACAGCTAAGAGGTAAGAAGAGGTCTGTGACTGTTGTCCATCTCAGAGCTCAGCAGTGATACATCATGACTCCATCATTAGTCTGAGTTAAAGCTGTGTGTGTGTTGAAGCCCAGAGCAGCAGAGTCGGGGGCTGGACTAGCCATCGGGCGTACCGGGCAATGCCCGTTGGGCTGGCAGGCCTTTTTGGGCCGACGAGGTTTACTTTTATTTATTTATTAAAAAAAAAAAAAATGCATGGACCCGGCCCGGCCCGGCCCAGACATGTCACACAGCCGAGGGCCGAGGTCCGTTCCTTCCCTCTCGGTCGTGCGGGCTGTCAACTTAACCTGAAAGTTCAATAAAATTCTCTCTCTCTCTCATACTTTAGGGTGCCACTTTGACTTACTGTTTTATAATTTGTTGTGTTTTAGTTAGTGTAGGCCTGAATAAAATAATACATATATTTTGTATTCTTCCTGTTGTTCTGTGTTCTTGCATTTTTTGCTGATTGTGAGACGGTTCAAACTGTACATATTATAAGCATTAATCATTTCAGAGGGGATTTGACCTAGCTGCAAAAGTTTCTGCAAGTATAGTGAAAGAGCTAATCAATTTTTTAACATGGTTACTCTCTTCCATGTAGGCTACTGCGCTTTATTTTAATTGTTGAAACAGCACAATATGCGGATATATCCTCTGGTATGTTGTGGGCCTCCGCATGTCGTATAAATAATCATAGTGGGCTGCCATGGCCAAAAATGCCAGGGCCATTTTTTGGTCCCAGTCCAGCCCTGCCTCAGGTTGATCAGTCTTATCGTAATGTGACTCTGACGTCACTCTAGATCCACAGTCGTCGTATCGGCCACGTTTAAAACACGTGAACAGACAGACCAGAAACTCAGGAAGAGCAATACATCTGACCTGAGCAGTAGGGCTCCCCTGAGATGAACAGGGTTCTGTCTTTGTTCTCTACTGTGTTTGGTCTGCATGACTGCTCTCTGTGGTCAAGATTGACAGTAAAACAGTGACTTCCATTTGGTCATTATCTGTTCTTAATATCAGAGAAGGAAAAGATAACATGCTTAAATAAGACTCTGACTTCGACAAAGCAGTTTGGTGCGTCAGTTTTGATCCAACAGATTTATAATTCTGTGATCCTAGTTTCAAGCATTAGGTTACCCAGAGTAAAAGCATATCGGTAACAAGTTAAATTATTTAAGTAAGTGTATATATATTTTAATTAGGATAATTAAGGACTTAAGCTGGAAACAAGTAAAATGCTCTTACATAAAAAATGCCTTTTAAGAAGAATTATTGTGTGTGTGTGTGTGTGTGTGTGTGTGTGTGTGTGTGTGTGTGTGTGTGTGTGTGTGTGTGTGTGTGTGTGTGTGTGTGTGTGTGTGTGTGTGTGTGTGTGTGTGTGTGTGTGTGTGTGTTGAAGCCCAGAGCAGCAGCAGAGAGCAGACTCCCCTGGACCCAGCAGTGTCTCCAGGAGGAGTGACAGGTCTATGTATCTTCCTCCTGACCAGTTTAAAGATGGAAATCACCAACCTCCTCAGAAAAGGTGAGGATTCAGCCAATACATCCTGGCTGTTCAACTGGCGGCCCGCCGATCATTGATCAGAACATACCAACGTCCGATCACAGGACCACTTGGTGCTGGATTGACTCATGGCTGAGGCCGTTTATTCTGCTGTTTGAATCGTATGAATGAAATTAATATTAAGACGGCTTGTAGCAGACTTTAGAGGTTTATTGTTAGAAGGTTCAATGTCTTTCAAAGACGTTGAACCGGACTGCTCTATTTTCAATGTTAGCTAAACACATTATGAATCAAGTACGATTGCCACCCCAAGTAGGAATGCAGAAGGCAATTATTATTTCAGGTTGTTACACCCTAGTGTCATACAGTC
The DNA here is from genome assembly GCF_031168955.1 of Gadus macrocephalus. NCBI lineage: Eukaryota > Metazoa > Chordata > Actinopteri > Gadiformes > Gadidae > Gadus > Gadus macrocephalus. The sequence continues at coordinate 34,512,986 of NC_082385.1, forward strand.
TCTCCCCTGAGCTAGCTGTAACAGCCTGAACCGTGTGATCTAAGATGTAAACAGTAACAATAAGTACCCACATCACCTCCAGACTCTATCCGTAACTTGTAAACAAAATAAGACAATCTGTTATAAAACTGAAAATTCAGCATGTCTTATTTATGAAAGTACAAAGTACACAGAATTTGCACATTTCCACCGGAGGGTGCGGGTCGGTTCGGTGCAGGTTGGTGGAGTAGTGAAGGAGCGGGTCGGCGCAGCTCAGTTATAGCTCGCGTTTCCACCACGACAGTACCCTTATGGTAGGGGAGGGGGGGGGGGGTTAAACCGGATCGCGATAGCCGCGACAGCTACGTTAGCGCATAGCAGCCCGACATAGTGTAGCATCCTAATAAATCCAAGGATGTATTCGTATAAATATGAACAGGGATATGAACCCTGATATGAACAGGGTTCTGTCTTTGTTCTCTACTGTGTTTGGTCTGCATGACTGCTGTCTGTGGTCAAGATTGACAGTAAAACAGTGACTTCCATTTGGTCATTATCTGTTCCTAATATCAGAGAAGGAAAAGATAACATGCTTAAATAAGACTCAGACTGAGAAAGCAGTTTGGTACGTCAGTGTAATGTTGTTTTTGAAAGGCCTGTTTTAATTGTAGTTTTAGTCTAGTCTGTGTCAAGCTGTCATTTTAGTTGTTATTAGTTTTAGTCACGTTCATACTCTTTTCAGTCTAGTCAAGTTTCAGTCGACTAAAAGTCTGAGCATTTTAGTCTTATTTTAGTCCGAATAATCCATGACTATTTTAGTTTTAGTTAAAGCAAATTGTATTAGTCACTTTTTTGTAATGCAGTCCAAACATGTTCCGTCCACATTAGAAGGGCGAATTTCGACATACGATACTTTTCAAAAATGATCGCTGAGGTGGATAAATATGAAAACGCCGTGTTCGCGTTGTAGTGTGGTCAGGGTAGAGGGAGGCTTTCAGATACGATGGCGTTTGGTTGCCATGACACTGCCATGACGCTGCCACAAGCTTGCGCTCATCTAAAAAAAAATGGCAGGTGAAGTGGAAATTATGATTTCTCTGTGCAATGTACTATGGATCCTCAGTTACAAGTTGTACGTTTTTATATTTACCCGTATTAGTGTGGACAGGGCCTTACGTTTTCATTAACGCTACCACCACAGCTGCGTCTTGACTCTTGTGAATCTAAATACTGCCGTGACGAGCGGGGATTCAGGAAGTAACGTAACCTGATACAGCCCCGGAGATAAATAAAATAACCAATTTTTCTCGACTAGTTTTAGAGTATAATTTTGTAAAAGACATTTAGTCTTCTTTTTATTCGTCAACAATATTGTATTATGCATTTAATTATAGTTATTGTCACATGACCAGCATTTACGTTGCGTCTGGTCTCGTTTTCCTCACCTGATAAAGGGTCGTTGACGACGATATTTAGTCATCATTTTCGTTGACGAAAGCAACACTACGTCAGTGTTGATCCAACAGATTAATAATTCTGTGATTCTAGTTTCAAGCATTAGGTTACTCAGAGTAAAAACATCAGTAAAAAATATATTATTTAAGTATATTCATATTTTAATTTCTTAAGATAATTAAAGACTTCAAAGCTGGAAACAAGTAAAATGCTCTCACCTCAAAAATGCCTTGTAAGAAGAATTATTGTGTGTGTGTCTGTGTGTGTGTGTGTGTGTGTGTGTGTGTGTGTGTGTGTGTGTGTGTGTGTGTGTGTGTGTGTGTGTGTGTGTGTGTGTGTGTGTGTGTGTGTGTGTTTGTTCTCCACAGACACCAAGAGAGGTCAAAGGTCACCAGTGCTCAGTCTGTACAGCAGCATCTACCAGAGCTGGAGATGAACCAGGAGGAACTGGCTGACCCACTGTGGGGCGGTAAGAGACTCTTACTTTGAAGACAGAGGGGACTATACTGGTTTACTGGTTTGATCCAGATATGTAGGGTTAGAGGGGTCTCAGGTTAAATGGTTTGATCCAGATATGTAGGGTTAGAGGGGTCTCAGGTTAAATGGTTTGATCCAGATATGTAGGGTTAGAGGGGTCTCAGGTTAAATGGTTTGATCCAGATATGTAGGGTTAGAGGGGTCTCAGGTTAAATGGTTTGATCCAGATATGTAGGGTTAGAGGGGTCTCAGGTTAAATGGTTTGATCCAGATATGTAGGGTTAGAGGGGTCTCAGGTTAAATGGTTTGATCCAGATATGTAGGGTTAGAGGGGTCTCAGGTTAAATGGTTTGATCCAGATATGTAGGGTTATTGTGGGGGTCTCAGGTTAAATGGTTTGATCCAGATATGTAGGGTTATTGTGGGGGTCTCAGGTTAAATGGTTTGATCCAGATATGTAGGGTTAGAGGGGTCTCAGGTTAAATGGTTTGATCCAGATATGTAGGGTTATTGTGGGGGTCTCAGGTTAAATGGTTTGATCCAGATATGTAGGGTTATTGTGGGGGTCTCAGGTTAAATGGTTTGATCCAGATATGTAGGGTTAGAGGGGTCTCAGGTTAAATGGTTTGATCCAGATATGTAGGGTTAGAGGGGTCTCAGGTTAAATGGTTTGATCCAGATATGTAGGGTTAGAGGGGTCTCAGGTTAAATGGTTTGATCCAGATATGTAGGGTTAGAGGGGTCTCAGGTTAAATGGTTTGATCCAGATATGTAGGGTTAGAGGGGTCTCAGGTTAAATGGTTTGATCCAGATATGCACATCACAAAGCTCTGCCTGATGGAGATGAACCAGGAGGAACTGGCAGACACCATGGGGGGGCCGTAAGAGACTCTTATTTTGAAAACAGAGCAGAAATACACATTTTGAAGAGCAGTAGGAGATTCATATTTGTTCTGTTCAGACTAAATGACATAATGGGCCCTATTTTAACGGTCTGAAACGCAAGTGAGAAGCGCAAAACGGAAGGGGCTTTGTGGGCGGCTCTCTGGTGCTGTTGCTATATACCGGCGGATAAATGACTCTTGCGCCCGACACAAATCTAAAATGGGTTGGTCTGAATACCCGTAGGTGTGTTATGGGCGTAACATGCAATGAACCAATGAGAGTGCCATCTCCCATCCCTTTAAGAGCCATGAGCGCATTTGAACCTGACAAGATGATATTTTGACAGCGCGTTTGCAGACTTCGATTAGATTAATGCATGACCACATGAATTTCAAACTTCAAATGGCTCTGTTTATCGCCAAATAATATGGCCTAATTAACACATACATTTTGGCAAAGAAAACGTATGATACATATGATATGCGGTCCTGTTCCCGCAACCGTGGGTCTATTTAATGATGCGTGGCAATACATTGACAAACATTGTTTCTTACCAGTATTGTATAAATTATCTTTATCAACTTGTGTTCATAATATGCATGCGTCCCCCCGTTAATAGACATTGTCATGGACTGTATTATGCGTTATGTGTTTAGTTTACATGTGTTTAGACGGAAAGGTGCACACACGCGCACCCGCTTTCATTCATTCTTTTCAACACTCTCTCACGGTAAAATAATGTTTTCTCATGATCGAATACTCATCATCCTAAAAGTTATGGGCTTGTACGCGATGTCTGTGTCAAGAAAATATGTGTTTGCTGTACGGTGTTTGCAGATGCATTGATTTAAAAGTACAACTTATTACCGCTGTATCAGCTGTTTTTTCAAAAAATAATTGAACCAACGTTATCATTTACCATAAAACAAGATTTTGTTTTGGAAGGCTGGGATATGGTGTGCTCGAGTTTATTATTAGGGTGCCAAGCACAAAGTGCGGAGGCAACCTATTGTAATCGTTAGTGTTTTTATTATTATTCCACCCCGGTTGACTTACACAGCCTAAACCGCTCACACACTTTTTATGAAACTTACTACAATTGTAGAAGCTGACTCAAGATTAACAGAGAGCAAATATTACACAGATTGGCCCAAAGGTGGCGCTATAGCAACAGTCCAAAAATGCAAACTTTGGACAAACATATCTCTTAACCGCATTGACTAAGAGACATGAAACTTTGTTCACACATGCATATCCTCATGGTGCTCAAATATGCCTCAAGACCCTATCTATTACTTTATTTGGATAGATTTACGACTATCTTGAACTTTGTCAAAAACACTAAATTCCCTAAGGATACTAGTTTTTTTCACTTAGACAAAAATCCTTTAGCAAATAACATTTTAGGACCAATTTCATCAATCTGGTATAAAGGGAAGTATGTACCATAGAGATTAAAGCACCCATGAGCCATTGACTTCTAAAAAAGGTGTGGTTTAAAACGTGTAAAGACTTAAAAGCTTATATCAACATCAAAACGGACTCCAATGTTCAGTGGCGGCTTGTGATCAAAATTGTTGGTGGGGCACAGTAATAGGCAGGAGGTCTGGGGGTCGCGGATTTCCCCCCCCCCACCATCATTTTTTTTGAATGTGATAGACTTGATTTCCTGTATTTTGGTGCATTTTGGGGATGGCCACTACCTATTTACCTACTATTCATACAGATTCATACCCTACATCCTAACTTTCAGGGCCTGGACAAGCTTACACTGCATATACAGACCTACTTTATGGCCATTCCACAAGCCATTGCTATTTGACCCATTGTTGTTATTCTGATATTGAGACAAATCATGATCACTGTCCTAGAGTGTCCATTTTTTTGAGAGTCTCAATGTCCACTTCAAATGCAGTTAGAAATATGGGACAGTTGCTTCATTTTGTTTATATGCTACAGGCCGAAAGACTAAATTAACTTGCTCCTTTTAAGTATAACATTACTTGGGGAGTCCAATTCCTCCACTGAAAAGGTTGTAAAGTGCTTACAACTCTCTGCTAGTTAGCGATCTATCTCTTCTCATGCCATGTAGTTGTGTTGCGCGATTGCTGCTGAGGAAGGTAGCCTATTTGATCGATTCGCTGAATTGTCCAATCATGTGGTGATAACAAAAAAGAAAAGCGATACCATTGGCCTGGGGCGCACTGGTGCGACCCGAGGGCAAATTTTCTCCGGCGCCAAAGAAAAGCTGTCTCTGCTTGATAGACTGCAAAAAGTTAGCGAGCTTGCATTGACTTCAACGTGGCCGGCGCCCCTGACTTGGAGGAGGGCTTTATTTCAAATGACCAATAACTAGCCTAGCCCAAATCATTGACGTCCAGACGTATTTAATTGGTTGCTGGCAGTGATAAGTACGTCACACAATTAAACAAGGATAAACTCTATGTATCATTGTTGATTTATTTCGTATTGATTATAGTTTATTAATAGTTGGCAGATATATTTAAGTGATTATTTCACGGAGGGGCGGCGCCCTAGCGCCCCCTATTGACCCACCGCCACTGCCTATGATTTTGAGTCCAATAAAAAAGTTCAAATTCTTAACAAGATAAAGTCAACATATTTTCAATTAGGGCAGGGCATCGAAATGTGAGTGGCCTGTGACTAAAATCACAACAGTTCATCGAAGGAATGTTTGATTTGAGCGGGACCAAGTTATTGGCTGTTTGGGACCAAAGTGCCAACTGCTCAAGTAAAATGAAGTTGATTGACAAAACAACATGGCCGCCAGAGGCTCAAAAACGTCCAAAATTAACTTAATGCCAAAAGGCAAGGCTACCTTAAACTAATCCTCATCAAACTTGGTGTAGTCAAAGGCAAATGGTTCAAGATGAACCCCTCAAAGTTGTATCCATATTGGGCTATAGGGAGCGGAAAAACAATTAACTGTAGATGCAGTTAACATAGCTGCAGACTTCGGATAGACATATTATCTGACCTTTTACTTCTACAGTCATGAAATCATGTAGACATTTGTGTCTCCTCATGTTGAGCAAATATGCCCAGGAAACCCAGAACCTGTAACAAAATGCCCAGGAAACCCAGAACCTGTAACAAAATGGCGGCTGGACGTCCAAATTAGCCCAATCACACGTCATAGAATAGAAACTATTCGTAATGTAGACATTCGTAATGTCAAAGAAAATATTCTAACTACAAAAAAATCATAGCCTCAAGGAAGAGTGAGGGAAAAACCAAAGTATATTTAATCTAAAGTATATGGAATCGGCGCAAAGCCACGTTACTATGAACTGGAAGGTAAGATGTGTTTATCTTAATGCAATAGGGACAAACTGTTGAATTTTGCTGTATGATAGGCATGGGTTTTTAGAATTATTGATCTGAACTAGAAACAAAATTTGAATGAACTATCAAGGTTGTTTGTTTTAAGGACCTTTATGTTGTGAGTGAACAAGTTGGTGCAACAAACAATTTTATCTTTACCCCAATAAAGACGAGTTTAATGAATCAACTATCGTGTTTGCTCATTGTCATTTCATATTGCCTTTTGATTTCTCTTCCAGGGGAGCTTCGAAGGATCCGTTCTCAATGCGGGGAGAGAGTCTCAGACCCAGTTATCAAAGGTCTCCTGGATGACCGTCGGCAGCAGAAGGTGTTCAGTACATGGACAAAGGACTCTGTGATGGAGGGGAGGACCAATGAAGACCAAGCACGTTCTCTGATCGACATGGTGATCGGTAAAGGGTTGAGAGCAAGTCAAGCGATGATTGATAGTGTGAAGACGAGGGACAAACACTTATGTCTGATCTCTTCTCTTGCTGGTGTGGGTGAGTTGTTACCATTAATCAACTTTTTAAAGAAACGGTCTCTGCCAGCTTTGTTTTGACAAGAAGGGAGCTTCTTTGTCCTTTAATCCACTGGGATCCAGTGATTCATTATCATCCACTCGGGATTGATTTTGTGCAATACATTTTACCTTTTTTGAGAGGTAGGGGTTTTACTTAGTGCTGCTGTATTCCTTGGCTCAATGGGGTTATTGCTAGTTTGACAGGATACCTTTTATAGTTGGGTAACCCTCACCTTAACCCCTCACATCCATTTTTAAAGTGGCAATACTAAATCTATATTTAGTATTACTCCTTCCAGACCCCTTCCAGAAAGCAGAAAATGGTGATCGACAAGCACAAAATGGTTTATTCCACCTCGGCACGTGGATTCCCCAAAACAGTAACGGGTTAGAGTTGAGTGACCGATTGATGGCCGCTAATGATGGAGCGCTCATTTTCACCACGATGGTCACGTCTTTCCCTCACATAAAAGAAAATAATCTCGGAAAGGGATGACAACTGGGGACCTACATCAGTCAAGTCGTAGCATTGGATTACTAGCAGTCAACATAACGAATATCCCAGAATCCCAAACTGTTGTGATCGATTCGTCTTTTCAACTTATAAATTAACTGGTGGAAGCTGGAATGAACCAGCATGTGATGGGAACGCAGGTTAGGTACTTCATATGCAAATGCTGAAAATATACTTTTTAGCTAAGGTACTTTAGCCTTAGAGACTTATGTATTTTAAACTTCAATATGGAGACAATCTTTCCTCTTTGGGGTTAAATGGTTTGATCTAGATACTTAGGGTTATAGTGGGGGTATCAGGTTAAATGGTTTGATCCAGATATTTAGGGTTATAGTGGGGGTATCAGGTTAAATGGTTTGATCCAGATATGTGGGGGTTTCAGGTTAAATGGTTTGATCCAGATATGTAGGGTTATTGTGGGGGTATCAGGTTAAATGGTTTGATCCAGATATGTAGGGTTATTGTGGGGCATAAGGTTAACTGGTTTGATCCAGATAATAAGGGTTATTGTGGGTCCATCAGATAAAGAATGTTAAACAATAAATTGCAAATCAACTATCTTGTTGTATCAGCATAAGAAGTCCCTTTCCACTGATTAACTATCATTATTACTATCAAAATACCAATTTTACTGCTGTGGAAATAACAAACAAATAAAAAAGCATGTATCCATTCCTTGTCACAACCAGCTTCTCGAAGTAATGAAGTCACAAAATATCATGAAGTTGATCATTTTACAGGAAATACTAACATGCTTCAACTGATGTCTCCATCCACTATCTGATGTCTTCTGTTCATTCTCATTTAGGATCTGCTGCTGTCGAGTGCCAACACAAAATCAAGTCTCATTTGAAAAAGAAGCTCTGGTGTGTGTTTGAGGGAATTGCTAAAGCAGGACCTTCAACACCTCTGAATGAGATCTACACAGAGCTCTACATTACAGAGAGAGGCAGTGGAGAGGGCAACCAGGAACATGAGGTCAGACTGATTGAAACAGCTTCCAGGAAACCAGCCAAGGAAGAAACACCAATCAGATGTGGAGACATCTTTAAACCCTTACCTGGACAAGATAAACCAATCAGGACAATTATGACAACTGGAGTGGCCGGCATTGGTAAAACCATCTTAACACACAAGTTCACTCTGGACTGGGCTGAAGACAAAGCCAACCAGGACATACACTTCACTTTTCTCCTCACATTCAGAGAGCTGAATCTACTGAAAGGGAAAGAGTTAAGCTTGGTGGAACTTCTTCATCACTTCTTTATTGAGACCAAAGAAGCAGGAATCTACAGATATGACCCGTTCCAAGTTGTCTTCATCTTGGATGGACTGGATGAGTGTCGACTTCCTCTGGACTTCCAGAACAACCCGATCTGGACTGATGTCACACAGCCGACCTCGGTGGACGTGCTGCTGACAAACCTCATTAGGGGCGACCTGCTTCCCTCTGCTCGCATCTGGATAACCACACGCCCTGCGGCAGCCAATCGGATCCCTGCTGAGTGTGTTGACATGGTGACAGAGGTGAGAGGGTTCACCGACCCACAGAAGGAGGAGTACTTCAGGAAGAGATTCAGAGAGGAGACTCTGGCCAACACTATCATCTCCCACGTCAAGAAATCAAGAAACCTCCACATAATGTGTCACGTCCCAGTCTTCTGTTGGATCACTGCTACAGTTCTGGGGGACTTCTTCAAAACATCCCAGATGGGAGAAATGGTGCCCAATGTCGTGACTCAGATTTACATCCACTTCTTTTGGGTTCAGTCCAGACAGGGGGACAGGAAGTACCATGGGAGAGCTCAAACAGATCCACACTGGAGTCCAGAGAGCAAGAAGATCATTGTTTCTCTAGGAAAACTGGCTTTTAACCAGCTGGAGAAAGGCAACCTGATCTTCTACGAGGCAGACCTGGAAGTGTGTGACATCGATATCAGAGCAGCCTCAGTGTACTCAGGAGTGTTCACCCAGATCTTTAAAGAGGAGTGTGGGCTGTACCAGGACAAGGTGTTCTGCTTTGTCCATCTGAGCCTCCAGGAGTTTCTGGCTGCTCTTTATGTCTTTCTGTCCTTCATCAATGATGGTGTCAATCTGCTCGCAGAAGAACCACCCACCTTTCGAGAAGATAAACTCCTCCTCCTCTACCAGAGTGCTGTGGACAAGGCCTTACAGAGTGAGAACGGACACCTGGACTTGTTCCTCCGCTTCCTCCTGGGCCTCTCTCTGGAGACCAATCAGATTGTCCTACGAGGTCTGCTGGGACAGACATTAACTAGCTCACTGACCAATACAGAAACAGTGTCTTACATCAAGGAGAAGATAGATGGAGATCTCTCTCCAGAGAGAAGCATCAATCTGTTCCACTGCCTGAATGAGCTGAACGACCGTTGTCTAGTGGAGGAGATCCAACAGTCCCTGACATCAGGAAGTCTCTCCACAGGATCTCTCTCCCCTGCTCAGTGGTCAGCTCTGGCCTTCATCCTACTGACATCAGAAGAGGAGCTGGACGTGTTTGACCTGAAGAAATACTCTGCTTCAGAGGAGGGTCTTCTGAGGCTGCTGCCAGTGGTCAAAGCCTCCAGAACATCTCTGTAAGTTAACTAATAACATATTTCACAATACACACAACACAATATACAATATATATATATTTAAAATACAATAGTAGAATTTAAAAGTTATAACATAAAAAACATCTTTTGAGGTTACTTTATAACATTTATCTCCATATACATAACGTTATATTGTGTAACCAGGTTGAAAAGTCAATTTTAAAAGCTCTATTATGAAAAATGAAATAAGGAATGCCATGAATTAATATTGTTGTAATATTATTCATTAATAGTTGATTACAGTTGTAATTAAATATGTAGCTTTATGAAAGTATAAATATAAAAAGGTAAATGGAAAACACTTTTTTGGTTGGTTTTCAAAAATATTAAAATCAACCATACCAATAGTCTTTAAGAGTAGAACTTTGTATTGTAGCGGCAAACAAAAATGAATACAGGCCTAACATAAATATTGGTATATAAAATACGAGCTTGTATGTAAACAGAAGACAAATGGCTCCATAGTTTGGCAATTTTTTGGGTACCAGATGTCTGACGAATGACAGAATCAGGTATTTGGTAGAGTGTGCTTCAAATCTTGTGCCAAAAATATTGCGGACTCCCGGACGCCCGCCGGAGCTGTGTGTCCGCTTCGGCGGAGCTCAGTGTTGCGATTCAATTCTGAGCTTCAGATTGACGAGAAAGTGGAAGAACCAGAGAGGTCGGAGAGCCCAACTCAGTTGTTACGATTCATAATATTCCAGAGGCGCACACAACTTTTGGCTGGGATATTCTATATTATATTGTAATGTTCTCAAATACGGAGGCAGTGGCGGAGGCAGTGTCTAGTCCACAGTTTATTCAACCATCAAACTGTATTCAATTCTGACAGTAGGAATAGTGACGGTAAATCCAGACGGTAGGTAGGTATGGTAATAACGGTAACTCCACGGTAACTAACTTATAGGTTAAACTAACTTTAACCTATATGGGCAGCCTAACCCCCCCCCCCCCCCCCCCCATCAGCAAGGCAGGTTAACGAGCACAGCGAAGCCACCGATGTAGAATGACGAATTGGAGCGCGGCAACAGCAACTATGTTATTGCATCAACAAAACATTGATATTATCTTATATCGACATTCTGCTTGAATGTATCGAGATATGACTTTTGGTCCATATCGCCCAGCCCTACTACACACTACAATATGATACGAATCAACTAATCAAATCACTCAATAAGCAGCAACGGTCATCAACTAACGCAAATGAAAAATATGATAACGTAGTTCCATTTTGTTACAGATAAGTCAGTTCGATCTCTTCTTATAATAATAAATATATATTATTATATTATTGTGGCGATCCCGGCCGTGGTCGCCAAGTGCTGCAACGGATCCTGGGAGGGTCGGTGGCAACAAGGCAGTCGTGGTTGTGGTTGATAGGATGTGTGTATCAGGTGTGTTTACATACACTAAGTCACTCTCAGGGTCATGCGGAGTATGGGCCACGAGAGTTGTAAACTCTCTCAACTTGGGCTCCTGTCTGGTCGTTACAGTGCTGCTCGGCACATTATTATTAAAAACATATTTTGACCATTAATATTTGTCTTAACAATATGACTTGGGGTTTTGGGAGGGGGGGCTTGGAGAGGGCTCAGCCTTTTCCAGGAGAAGCTTAAGCCCCCGCTAACCCCGCCCCCCCCCCCCCCCCCCCCTTGCACGCCGCTGGTTGTAAATCAAATATACAAAACATCTCTGAAGATGTACCATAGCATGTATTACAATATAATACATAAAATACATAATACTACAATAAAAGGCAAATTAATCTACAAAATTAGTCTCAAACACTACAAAAAACTCTTCAATATTATTGATTTTACAGCCAATATTGAATTAACAGAAGGATCTGAAGTATTGACTAGTTTATAATAGTTAAATTCATAAAAAATATCTAATTAAAGATTTCAACATGAGTCCTTCATTATGTTAAAATTAAAATATCTATGTTACTTTAATCACAGTTCCTAACAAGTTGTGTTTATTGTGTGTGCAGCCTGAATGGCTGTCATCTGTCAGAGAGATGCTGTGAAGCTCTGGCCTTAGTTCTCAGCTCCAACTCCTCTAGTCTGAGAGATCTGGACCTGAGTACCAATGATCTGCAGGATTCAGGAGTGAAGCTGCTCTCTGCTGGACTGGGGAGTCCACACTGTACACTGGAAACTCTCAGGTCAGTTTTACTCAATGGCCAAACAATAACACCAAAAGGGTCAATATCAGAAGACATTTAACAGATTTACACCCAGAAAGGTTAAATACATTGTTATCATAGGAATAACTCAACATATTTATATCTTTGTTGGCATGACAGTTTAGGTACACATTATATTCTTAGTTTGTTAATGATGGTATAATGTGTATGTTGTATAACATTATTATTATGATTGTCATGTAGTCAGACAGTAAAGTGCGGTTTAGAGTTGTTAAATAAAGTTTAATAACAACCTATTAATAAAACTATGTTTAAGTGAAGTATAATGATAATTTTTGTTAGGAGTTAATTTAACATCTGTGTGAAATCTTTGTCTTGATATTTTAAGATCCAGGTTATTCATATTATTTATTATTTCATGCATTTAAAAAAACCTGGTCATAATTCTCCTATAATTTAACTACAGTTCATAACAGGTTGTGTTTATTGTGTGTGAAGGCTCAATGGCTGTCATCTGTCAGAGAGATGCTGTGAAGCTCTGGCCTCAGTTCTCAGCTCAGACTCCTCTAGTCTGAGAGAGCTGGACCTGAGTTCCAATGATCTGCAGGATTCAGGAGTGAAGCTGCTCTCTGCTGGACTTGGGAGTCCACACTGTACACTGGAAACTCTCAGGTCAGTTTACACCACAGTTACAGTTACACCACAAGCAGTGGCGGTTTAAGCCACGCAGATTTCTATGATCTATCATATCACTGTGGGGAATGGAACATTGGCGCCCCCTGCAGCTGCAGTGCAGGCGCCCCTGCTTGCTGAGAAGGGTAGAGGGGGGGGGGGGGGGACAGTTCACCTCTGGGTCTCCCAAATGGAACAACAAGGGGGGGGGCGGGGATCCACTGTTAGCGTGGACTGAAATCCTCATTGAAGCCTGCATGGTTATGTGATAAACATACGGAGGAACGCGGTCGCTGAGCTGCCCTGCCCCAACATGACCCGGTAAACTCAACTAGCATCGCCACCCACCATCATCCATTTGATACAAACATTTGATACAAACATGTCTGTTTGTGTCCCTCTCCCATCAAAAAGAAGAAATATATATAAACAACACAAAAATTTGTGTTCACGGCCAACATTTAGTTTTTTGGGGGTCGCCCGGAGGGGGGTCCTGCCCGGGGTGTAATCACTGACCATAAGTGTGTCCTGTTGATACCTGGCTGCATCCTAATCTCCCCTAGTGGGGAACTACATTCGACTTTGACAAGTTACACATCAGAAGACATTGAACAGTGTGTCCGTGTCTCTGTGTGTGTGTGTGTGTGTGTGTGTGTGTGTGTGTGTGTGTGTGTGTGTGTGTGTGTGTGTGTGTGTGTGTGTGTGTGTGTGTGTGTGTGTGTGTGTGTGTGTGTGTGTGCAGGTTGTCTGGCTGCCTGGTCACACAGGAAGGCTGTGCTTCTCTGGCCTCAGCTCTGAGCTCCAACCCCTCCCATCTGAGAGACTTGGACCTGAGCTACAATCACCCAGGAGTCTCTGGAGCTGCGCTGCTCTCTGCTGGACTGGAGAATCCACGCTGGAGGCTGGACACTCTCAGGTATGGAGAGGACAGCTCACCACTCAGGGACAAAGTCTACTACAAGGATTCAAGCTGCTGCTAGATGAAGAGGCAGCTGTAACTCATGTTGTGTAGAACGTGATGAGTCAGCAGATGATGAAGGTGAATGTTTCAACATGCTGCTCTCACTTTGATTCCCCCCCAGTGTGGAGCACGGTGGAGTGTGGAGGCTGAAAACAGCTCTATACAAGTGTAAGTTTTTGTTTAGTTTGATTTATCACAACACACCCTAACTTTTGATGTGGAAAGTCCATCCACACAAAAGGAGGTGACGTCATTCAGATCCTACTGGGAATGAAGATGATGGCTGCTGACATGTATCTTATGTATTTTAATAATATCAACATCACATTTAATCCTACTTGTATAACATCCAATAGGTATTATTATTGATTAATAATTTGTATGATGATCATGATTATACGATGATCATGATACTAACATTATTAATATTAGTTAAAGTGTAAGTCCAGCGATGTAAATGTAACCCAGGGTCTTTTTCTGAATGAAAACAGATCGAATAAGGCGTCCAGTCCTTTTTTTGTTGATCAACCAGTATATAGGTTGCCCGGAGCAACACTTAGAGCCCAAATGGCAAACAGTGCAGTGGCTAGGGGCCAATGCACTAATATCCACTAATATCTCCCAATATAGCACCAAACCTCTACAGAAGAATGAGTTGACCATACACATAAAACAACAGAAAAAAAATTGTGTCTGTAACTTACATATGCAACTTCTTTCATTTCTGTGTCAACACTCGCTAGATATTGTCTATAATCATAAACTGTATGAATTATAAATACCAAAACTTTCCTTCTTAATCGGTAATCAACTTGTATGAACTTCCTGTAAAGATGGACCTACCTGTGAGGCACAGACATGTAAAACAGTCTTTTTTAATAAACTCCCGGTACGCTAACTAAGTTGTGATGCTTTGTTTTGTGTGTATGGTCTAGTCATGCTACTGCAGGGGTTTGGTGCTATTCTGAGAGATATTAGTGGTTAAAAATGCAGATTTGGAAGCGTTCTGCGCCATTTGTTAGCCATTTGGGCTCTTGGCGTTGCTCCGCGTAAGCTCTATACTGGTTGATCAAAAAAAAGTAAGTCTGGATGGCTTTTTTGATCTGTTTTCATGCAGAAAAACAGATCAAATAATCTTTTTTTAAATGTAATTTTCGCCTGAATTACACCTTAATATGTGGTTAAATCTTCGCCAGAATAACACCTTAATATGTGTGTATTTTTTATTATATTCTAAATTCTAGTTATTTTATTACTATCTAAACTATAAGGCATTTTATTATAAATTAATAAAAGAAAAAATATATTTCTGGGAATGTTTAACCACATGCTTAACATTTCGGCTTCTTGGAACCATAATAATGTCTGTCAGAATAGATTTTGCTGTAAAGTGTCCTTTTTGGGTACTTCTTTCTCAGAATAAACCAAAACTCAGAATGACCCAGAATGTCGTACACATGATCTATGGCTTGATCTTAAAGGACACGTCCGGTCTAAAATGGATTTGGGATATGTTTGGTATGATAAGGAGTTGGAACGTTCGTTTTGGAGCACCATAGGTAGATAGACGAACACAGAGATTGTGACATCCTTCAGCAACAGGCAAGCTCTGTGTTCGCCAATCTACTTATCGAGTCTTAAGAACAAGATGGCGTCGACGGGTGAACTACTGATGGTATTGTGTGCATAAAATGTAATTTTTAATAAACAATCTGTACACTTACAAAGTCACCGCTTAAAAGGCGCTACTTCTAGCCTTTTAAGTGGTTTAAAATAGCGATTTAGTTTTTACCTTAACAAATGCCCCCATCGTTCCAAGTTTATAGCGTTTTGGTAGAATCGGCTAAAAACAGCCAACTTAAGAATGCGTCTATAGGCGCTTTTTCGCTCCCAAAAAAACATTCCAACTCGTTATCATAGTAAACATATCCCAGATCCATTTTACACCGAATTTGTCCTTTAAGTTTAGCACGATTTCTGAATTCTGAAACATAAAAAATGGCTGAGTTATGACAATTTCTAGATCTGCAAATTAAGTCAGCTTCAGAAGGGAGCAAAAGCTTGAAACTTGCCGTGTACCTAGAGGGCACCTCTATTCACATGTGTACAAGGTTTGCCAATATCTCTTTCGACACACCTCACTCATAAACGGCTTGTGTGTGTGTGTGTGTGTGTGTGTGTGTGTGTGTGTGTGTGTGTGTGTGTGTGTGTGTGTGTGTGTGTGTGTGTGTGTGTGTGTGTGTGTGTGTGTGTGTGTGTGTGTGTGTGTGTGTGTGTGTGTGTGTGTGTGTGTGTGTGTGTGTGTGTGTGTGTGTGTGTGTTCGCGAGCACGCGCGCGCGGGTTATGGTTATGTCCCAATCCCATTTCCACCCCTTTCCCCTCCCCCCTTCACCTTGCCCCTCAATACAGAGGGGTAAAACGTTCCCCTAAGAAATGAGACACCCCTCCATTAAGTCGCGTCATCATCGCTTGAAGCTCGCTGCTTTGTCCTCAGAGGCCAAGAGTAGGCGAGTTTCAGATCAAGCATACGTTGCGTTGCGTTGACTCGCATAAAATAAGGAATTCTGGGATGAAAATGTCAGAAATGCTCGTGACCACAGAGACACAGCCCACCACCACATAGACACAGCCCACCACCACATAGACACAGCCCACCACAACATAGACACAGCCCACCACCACATAGACACAGCCCACCACCACATAGACACAGCCCACCACCACATAGACACAGCCCACCACCACATAGACACAGCCCACCACCACATAGACACAGCCCACCACCACATAGACACAGCCCACCACCACATAGACACAGCCCACCACCACATAGACACAGCCCACCACAACATAGACACAGCCCACCACCACATAGACACAGCCCACCACCACATAGACACAGCCCACCACCACATAGACACAGCCCACCACCACATAGACACAGCCCACCACAACATAGACACAGCCCACCACCACATAGACACAGCCCACCACCACATAGACACAGCCCACCACCACATAGACACAGCCCACCACCACATAGACACAGCCCACCACCACATAGACACAGCCCACCACAACATAGACACAGCCCACCACCACATAGACACAGCCCACCACCACATAGACACAGCCCACCACCACATAGACACAGCCCACCACCACATAGACACAGCCTACCACCACCACATAGACACAGCCTACCACCACAACATAGACACAGCCCACCACCACATAGACACAGCCCACCACCACATAGACACAGCCCACCACAACATAGACACAGCCCACCACAACATAGACACAGCCCACCACCACATAGACACAGCCCACCACCACATAGACACAGCCCACCACCACATAGACACAGCCCACCACCACATAGACACAGCCCACCACCACATAGACACAGCCTACCACCACCACATAGACACAGCCTACCACCACAACATAGACACAGCCCACCACCACATAGACACAGCCTACCACCACAACATAGACACAGCCCACCACCACATAGACACAGCCCACCACCACATAGACACAGCCCACCACAACATAGACACAGCCCACCACCACATAGACACAGCCCACCACCACATAGACACAGCCGTCATCATTGTGATGAATAGTTTGCGTGTTGTTGCAGATTCACCGTCAAAAGTGGAAAGCAGTAGCTCAGGTATGTTTGCATATTGAAATAAGCCGTACGTTTAGCTTTTAACTAAACTCCCCATGATTGGTTGAGTGCTTTCAGACATTTCAGAGATTGATTGATCTCCTTTTCACAGGGATGAGTCTCAACAAAGACATAGCAAGCACGTTTTTGATGGACAGGGATGATGATGGTAAGAGTCAGCGTTCTTCTGGTTCTCCTCTCATAATATATACCTCCAGGTTTCTCCATACTTCCTTCTGGCTCTCTCTTCTTGTTTTGTCTTTTTGTCATCTGACAACAGAAGTATCTCACTGGGTGTTAAAAAATATATCCGGGTTCACTGAACCAGGAATGCTGCCTGCCAGTGTAACATGAGGCCAACTGTTATTGGAGGGCTTAATGTACACATTACTCTTTCACTGGACATGCTGTCGGTTTTGTAACTGACAGTAATTATTTATCCTGACAGAGGGGATGCACTTCAAGTCACATTGTGAAGAATGTAAAGCAGCTCAGCAGGTGAATTTCAACAAAATACATACCTTTACATTAAATGTCTATTACATAAAGGAACTTAAAGTTAAGAAAATTACAAGTATTGCTCTTTGCTTCTGTGTTTTTACAGAGTCCTGATTATGAGAAGGTTACCCCAAGAAAGATGTCTAAGTGGAGCTTCGAGTGAGTGACAATCGGTCCTGAAATCAGTCCCATGGGGTTATCAGAATAATATGGTCACAACCATTAACATTTTCTGGTGTGTGTGTGTGTGTGTGTGTGTGTGTGTGTGTGTGTGTGTGTGTGTGTGTGTGTGTGTGTGTGTGTGTGTGTGTGTGTGTGTGTGTGTGTGTGTGTGTGTGTGTGTGTGTGTGTGTGTGTGTTAGGGTACAGCTGGAAGGCGAGGGGACCTATGAGTGTTCGTCTACAGGTCTGGTGTTTGAAGTATCGGAGCAGGCTCTGATCAGCTACTCGGTCCTGTCCTGGTTCCAATTCTCTGAGTGCCTCAAGAACTCCTGGAGACCTGCTGGATCGATTTATGATGTGCATGTGGTCGACAAGGATCCATCCCTGCTCAAGTTTATCCATTTCCCCCACTCTTTGTGCCTTGCTGGTAAGAACACACGCTGTGGGTTGGGGGGGATTCATAAGCCGAATACTTGAATCTCTGTGTGCATGGATGCTTTGGCATTCTTTTGTTGACCAAACATTTTGTGAATGTTTTGATTTCAAATTGGTCTGCCTCAGCCCATGATAACTTATAATCATATTTGTATTATTTTAAATTGACAAAATATGCAAAGTAATGCCAATCAATCAAGCAATTACATAATTGTTGCAAGAACATGAACTAGTAATGTAATGTTTTAATTTACTTTACAATCTGACTTAGTATTCCCGAGCCAGCCAGAATAAAGTTTTGTTATGTTAACGTTTCAACAGAACCTGAGCATGAGCAGAGCTTCAGTGTTCTGCATGTAAAGAAACGCCATGACAACATTGAGTCGACGGTGGACTTCACGGCGAGCCATGTTAAATGGCGCGTGTCCTCGCTTTCTCCCGTGGGTGTCATCATTCCGAGCAGTCAGCATGTGGAGCACCAGCCATCACCAAACCACGGTTTGGTGATGGTTTACAAGGAGCTGGGCCACAAAAAATATTTTGTGTTTTTGTCCTTGAACACCCTGTCTGAGATCAAGGTAATGAAGCAAAATAGACCAACGACTCAGTAATGGAACGAGAGTCCCTGTGTGTTCATAAACACATTCATGGATAGACGGACACACTACACTAAACTGGGCTAGGCCAAGATGAGCTTATTTGTGCTAGGCCAAGCTCAGATAAACTAGGCTGGGCTGAACTAGGCTATGCTGAACTTTGATAGACTGATAGGTTGGAGTGGGCTAGCCTATAACAGGCTAGAGTGCACTAGGCTATCGTTGATCTGCTATCTCGAAAATAACTAACATCTCATATATTAATACCTCCCTCTCACTCTTCCTCTCTCTCTCCATCTCTGACCATCTGTTCCTGTTTGCAGGCTATTGAAGAACAGGTGCTCATTTCCAGGAAGAAGGGCTTCAAGATTACAGAAACATTCAAACATTTCACCTGTAGGCTGGAAGAAAAGTTCTACTACCTCGAAAGTGAGCCAGAAGGACAGATTGATCCCCCGGTATGTATTGTCCCACATTCAGGTTATATTTATTTCGATTCTCATTTGCATGTACTTAATCCTGCAATGAAAATGAAAATGAATGTGCTTGTGTGTGTTTACAGAATCTAGAATTCACCACTGCAGTGTTAGCGTTGAAAGGCTTATTTGTAGCACGCTTCGGGAATCTTCCTCCTTTCAAATTGTTTCTCAAGGACACAGACTGTGACCAACCTTTTTTGAATGTTACAATCAGAGAAGGTAACATATGGACACAATTCAAATGTTTTTTGTGGTTTGCATCTTAAGACTCTGATTACCTTTTATCGTGCAAATTCTAGATGATTGGCCCAGCGAGGAGAGACCAGGTCTATGGAATTCTATTTTACGCTTTTTAATCCGTTTTTTCTACAATGTAAGTCAACGACACTTCTGACACTTCAACTACTTAAGACATCGTAACTAAATACATTTTCAACCGTATACCTTCGTTCAAACCATTTATCAAATCTACACACAGAATTTCGATATCATATATAATTTATTCAGAATCATTTAGTTTCAAATCGCCTTTCGTTTTCAGTTGGTCTCATGATCTACGCTGAGGTAAGAGCGTGGAGGACGTGCAGGCATTGTTGCCTGATTGGGTGGTTTAGTATTATGCGCTGTATTATGTCATGCTATCTACACAAACGAAATGTCATAGGAAAGCTGAGACTGAGAGTTCAACGGTACAAGCCTCATCATTTTGTGAGGTTATCTCGATTAACTAGATGTGAAGGGATAAGATCAATAGCATACTTTTCCAAGATACTACCGCACACACTCACTTCCACTGTGCGTGGCTTAATTAAAACATGTTTCAACCTCACTTTGCACTCCACATTTCCTGCAGGAAACTATTTCCTAGTAATTATTGTTGAACGTTAATTATTTACTAATTGAATGTAGGGCTGCTCGATTATGGGAAAAATCCTAATCACGATTATTTTGGTCAATATAGAAATCACGATTATTCAAACGACTATTTTTGAGTTTGAGAGCATGTTGTATTTATTCAGCATGTCCCTCCCAAAAAAAACTGTAACTGAGAACTTTGAAATTTCGCCTTAAAGAAATACACAAAATGGTAAAATGTATCCAGCTGTTCTGCCCTTTCTACGAAATATTAAATAAAAAACTTGAGTTTGTTAGTTTTGTGATCGTTTGACGCTCAAAGCGAATTCGCGATCAAAATTAGATTAATCGCCCAGCCCTAATTGAATGTAGTTCTTAGTCAAATTCTATAAATTAAATTTGCACAGGGCTACATTGTATGCAGTGGAATGACCGTTCCAGCAACATTCAGCCCTCCAGCTACCTCCAGTGCAACACAGCCTGTAGCAAGTGAGTTGAGTTAAACAATGTTACAACTGCAGTTATGTGTCTATTGCCAATTGCCTAACCTTTTTTCACTCATGTAATTGAACAGTTCAACCGTTCTCTATCATCGATGCTTCAGATGTGTTTATTGCCTGGTGTCTAATTTATAAATCATTGTGTATACTTACCAAAGGATTATTAACTATGTTTGCATCTATGCTTCCGACACCAAAATGGCTAGAGCCGGCTTCGTGTTTGATCATGCCAAATAATTAATATAAATTAAAGCTACTGTTGTTTACAAGCTGTCAATGTATTGTTAAGTATAAAGAGGGACTATAATGTAAAAGTGTCACAGAATGTTTCGATATAGCCCAAATTACATTGGTTTTCTGTTCACTTACAGCCTGCAATTGAAAAATTGTAGGTTGAAAAGTGTAAACATACCAGCACGTCATGAAAGGGTACCTCAAAACAGTCCTGCACGAAACTGGTGAAAATTAATGTACTGTGTCGGACACGGGTGCGGGTCGGGTCGGACGCGGGTTTTGCGAACGACTTCTCCGGTGCTGGATGTTATTCAGGAGCGCTGGAGCCAACCAAAACCGTCCACTGTGGATGATGGGCTTTTTTTGCACCGCAATCTAAAACAGTGGGTCCCAACCTTTTTCTCCCTAATTCACTTCTTATGGAATTCGTGCCCCCCCCCCCATCCCCTTTTCCCCAGAAGCTATTCAAGGAAAATCATACATTTCTATTTTTTGTGCCTTTATTTAATAAATGTGTTACTTTCGTAGCTTACAGTGCACAGCATTAATAGGACTACATTCATTAATGTGAACCTTGGGCTTGCGTACCCACAGCCAGGGCTGGTGTGTCAGGTGTAATATGAGTGACAGCCAGTCGTTGGGTTAGCAATAATGCATTTTCCAATAGATGGGACTGTTGCTTAGCCCCGCCCTTAGAACGCAGATGAGCCAATGACATTCCAGCCTCAACTATGCTTGGACATCGACTCGGAAAACTCCATTGAATACAACAGGGAGTAGGCATAATATAACAATTTAATGATGGATTTATGTTGTTTGTGTAAACAATAATAAACATGGTCAAATTATGTGCTTGGGGTACATGTAACACAGACAGTCGTCTTTGTTTGACGTCGTTTATCAGCAGCATTTCTCTGCTGATGAACACTACAGATGGTAATTGTAAAAAGTAATCTAAGCGGGATAATGTACAGAAAGTCGCTGGTCTATATTAAATCATTTTTCGCCCATTTTCCATATGTTTTTGTTATCGAGTCTGGTTTGTTTGTCCCAGTTCGTCATCGTAACGACGGGGGGCGTGACTTAGCGAAAGGTGTATTTTCAATCGCGGGGCCCGTCTTTCAAGCTCGGATGAGCTGTTATAAAGTCAGGCACGGGCGCACTGCTGCTGCATTTGCTACATTCTGAAATTGCGGCACTGCTCGAACGTGCCTCTAGCCGTCAGAGGCCTCACACCCCCTCAGGTTGGGAACAGCTGATCTAAAGCACCACGCCAAACACCAGATATTGTAATTCTCCGGCGTTCCATCTAATGTGTCTAATTTTCCTTCGGGTGCGGGTGGGGCGTCTGTATACATCTATAGCGGGTTGGGTCGGGAGCGGAATGGAATTCGCGCTACTGTCGGAACACGTCGGATGCCGTTTTGAGAATTGAGGGTACAGGCGGGTGCGGGTTTGCAAAATAAGACCCGTGCAGGACTCTCTGTATCACGTTTGGACGAAAGCTCTCCTACACATTCAAGTGGTAGAAAAAAGTATTATTCTCTGCATTAAATTGTTGATGATGAATTTGTAATGTCAAAGAAAATATTCTAACCAATAAAAAAATCAGCAAGTAGCCTTAAGGATGTGTGTGAGGAAAAAAGGAAAGAATATGGAATCGGCGCAAATCCACGTTCCACGCAAATGCACAATGTGCAAAGGAACAACAATTCACTTTTGAAAATGCCTTGCCTATGATATGCTTGTTGCTTTTTTAAACATTGATCTGAACTGGAGACAAGATTTAAATGATCGATCATAAATGTTGTCAATTTCATTATTTTATTTTATGAGGGGCCCAGCTGGTGTGACGGTGAATGGTTTTATATTTACCCAAATAAAGAAGAATTTAATTAATCAACTATCATGTTTGCACACCGTCATTTTATATTGCCTTTTGATTTCTCTTCCAGAGGAGCTTTTGAGGATCCGTCGTGAATTTGTGAACAGAGCTTTAGACCCACTTATCAAAGGTCTCCTGGATGACCTTTATCATCATGAAGTCCTCAATTCTGAGGAAAAGGACTCTGTGATGAACCAGAAGGACAAAGCGGACCGGGCACGTGAACTGATCGACATGGTGGTAAACAAAGGACCGGAAGCAAGTCAGAAGATGATTGATTCTATGAAGGATAGGGACAGTCACTTATGCTCAACCTTGGGTCTGATCTCTTCTCCTACTGGTTAGGGATTGCTGAGTTGTACATATGAGCGACTTCTACAATTTTAAAGATATTGTCACTGCCCGCTTTGTTTTGACCATACGTGACATTTATTGAGTAATTGTTGAACAGATGTTTAGAATAGGACCTCCTGCCTCTACTAGGAAGGAGGTCCCCATGTGTTCCCCTGATACCTCCTCTACCCAGGTACCTTTTACATATTTTTAAGTAATGTTGGTATTGTTGTGATCACATAGTTTGTAAATCAAGCTGACATAATGCCAGAGATTTGATTTTTTGCTTATCTTGACATTTTAAATAATCCTCTAACAAGCACAATTGGTATTCAGGTATTTTTATTATACAGTTTCCCCAAAAGTCAGCTGGTAATGGGTCCCATGGTTTGGGTCAACATTGACCCTTCAGTTGATTCATGTGTAACATAATTTATGGTTTCACTCATGGCTCTAAGATCCTGCGAGTAGAAATGTGAGCTCAGGTTCTTTTAGAACGGTGGAAGCATGTATTCCTTATAGTGAGTAGAGGGCCTGAAATCTGTAGACCGTAGCGTATTAATTTAGTAGACTGGAAGTAGGAGCTATTTAGGAATCATTGTATTGAAGAATAAATAATGGTTGTTAATTTTTTTTTTACCTATTTTATTTACGAATGCAAGATGCAAAAATAGGTATTATTTAGATTGTCAATGCAAGATGTCATTGAAGGAATGTGATGACGCTAACGCGAGTTGCTAACGGATGTAAGGCTGTACACGCAAGCTCTGTTCGCCAATCAATTTATCGAGTCTTAAAGACAAGATGGCGTCGACAGGTGTACCACTGATGGTATTGTGCGTATGTCTAAAAAAACCTATTGAATTCTAAGCACTGAATATCTATGCATTGAAATAACGTACCTGCATTTTTTGCCTCTGAATTTAACTCTTTCAACAAATCATTTTCACCTTGATTTATTTTTTTGATATTTTCAACATCCATAAATTCAACCTGCGACTGCTCCGTGGTCGAGCTGCTGCAGTTTGATTAAAAAAAAGGTGACGCAAAAAACCTCTGTGAAACAGTGGTAAATTCCATAAAGATCCGATATTACGTGTGGAGCTATGTCTGGGGTGCGTACCAAACACCATCTCCTGGTACCTTACTGGGTAACTCTATAAAGAAGTTATGTGCAGTATATATGCCATTAGTGTGGATTGCTTCTGTAAGATTCAGCAATGGACAATACTAACGGACACTTGTAGATAGTGTCACGTGGTTTGTTGTCCAGTACAACCTTACACTATGGCAGATAGCAGCACGCTAGGTTGCATGTGTGTTTGTCTCTCTGTCTGTCTCAGTTATACATATGTATATTTTTTTGCTTCTATGTCTGATTTGCCGTCATTTCTTTTGCATCAATTACTGCTGAGCACACTGGATTTTAAATGAAATCATTTTGACTCTAATATGGAATACATGGATACTGAAAAGTGAAAACTAAGGCAAGCCGGACTAAACCAGCAGCCTTCAGATGCTGCTAGCATCTGAAGGCTCTGCTAGCTTCTCCAGGCCCCAGCATCCCAGCTAACATCTTCAGGCTCTACTAGCATCTCAAGGCTTTGCTAGCTGTCCCAGGCCCCAGCTAGACACAGGAATAGCCCAAGCCGGAGCAGCAGACCTCACAAGCAGCTAGCATCTAGCCTCCAGCCACCTGCCTGGCCTACTAGCATCCAGCCTCCAGCCACCTGCCTGGCCTACTAGCATCCAGCCTCCAGCCACCTGCCTGGCCTACTAGCATCCAGCCTCCAGCCACCTGCCTGGCCTACTAGCATCCAGCCTCCAGCCACCTGCCTGGCCTACTAGCATCCAGCCTCCATCCACCTGCCTGGCCTACTAGCATCCAGCCTCCAGCCACCTGCCTGGCCAACTAGCATCCAGCCTCCAGCTACCTGCCTGGCCTACTAGCATCCAGCCTCCAGCCACCTGCCTGGCCTACTAGCATCAAGCCTCCAGCCACCTGCCTGGCCTACTAGCATCCAGCCTCCAGCCACCTGCCTGGCCTACTAGCATCCAGCCTCCATCCACCTGCCTGGCCTACTAGCATCCAGCCTCCAGCCACCTGCCTGGCCAACTAGCATCCAGCCTTCAGCCACCTGCCTGGCCTACTAGCATCCAGCCTCCAGCCACCTGCCTGGCCTCTACAGTAGGTTGTTACCAGCAGGCTACTAGCTTCCTCCGGCCAGTAGCTGACCTCCACCCAGTCTTCTGGCGTAATCATGTGCCTTCTCAGTAAATCTCCATTTGCCCTCTGGACTTTACTTTTCATCATCCTGCTGCACACTCAGTCTCATTCTACTGGGCCTACCAATGTGCACTCAGTCAAGCCTGCTATTCTGCCACAGGGTAGCTGCACACTGGACTTCCACCTGTTGCCCAGAGATGTCCCTTCCCACTGGATCACTACATTTGTTGGACTTCCTACTATGCGGTTAACTCATCTTACTCCACTTTACTCACTCATGTTTCTTCATCAGTTGTTTGGCCCTCTCCCACTGATTATGAATAATATATCTGGCACAAGTAAACAACATCACTGCTCTGGTACTATTCTGAAGCGCATGTTAATTATTCTCATGCTTTTAATCTCTGGCAATGTACATCCTAATCCAGGACCTTCTGTATTTATAGATATTCCCACTGTTCTCAACCTGCCAATTTCTGAACCTTCTGTTATGCCCACTGCATCTAACTTGACATTTGAAAACTTCTGTAACCGTACATCTTTAGGTTTCCTACATGTTAACATTCGTAGTCTACTTAGACATTTTGATGTTCTGAAAACTTGGGTACATACTGTTAACACAGATATCCTAGCCATCTCTGAATCCTGGTTAAAGAAAAGTACCACAGACATGGAAGTCTCAATTCCAGGCTACAATGTTTTTCGTCAGGACAGATCTTCTAGAGCAGGTGGTGTAGTCATGTATGTTAAAGATCATATCAACTGCACTGTAGTTCTATCCAAGTCCGTTCCCAAGAAATTTGAATTATTGGTGCTCAAGCTACAACTGTCTTTACGTTTCTCCCTCTCTGTTGCTGTCTGCTACAGAAAACCTGATGCCCCAGCTGACACACTAACAACTCTCAGTCAGCTTCTGGTCCCATTTATCTCATCTGAATTCATCCTCATGGGTGATTTGAACTGGAATATGCTAAACCCCCCTGCTACTGTTACTCAACAATTTGATGCTTTAAACCTCACTCAACTCATAACTGAAATCACTCGACACAACCCTAGATCTCCCTCATCCTCAACACTGATCGACATTATTCTTACAAATAATCCTATTAGCTACCGTTCTGGGGTCTTCAGCGATAGCATGGCCGATCATTGTGCCATTGCTTGCGTTCGTTCAGGCCTTTCAGTCAAACGCCCCCCAGTAATTGTTTCCAAGCGCTGTGTGAAGAAACTTGACATGGAGGCCTTTCTCAATGACACTGCTGCCGCAGATTGGGAGAGACTCAACTTATTCACCTCTATTGAGGATGCTTGGTCTTACTTTAAGAATACTTTCAGCCTTATTATTAATAAACACGCCCCACTGAAAAGATACCGGATTAAGAATCGCCTTAGTCCTTGGTTTTCTCATGACTTGGCAGAGCTTGTTCGTCAAAAAAATTATCTTTGGCGAAAAGCTCGAACCTCTAAGTCTCCAGCTGATTGGCTTGCCTTCAGGCAATGCAGGAACAAATGCACCCAGGCCATCAGGTCAGCCAAAATCTCTTACTTCAAGGAGAAGCTTACATCGTGTGGTACTGATGCGAGGAAGTTTTGGACCGCAGTTAAGTCCATGGAAAACAAACTCTCTTCTCCAAGCTTACCTGCATCCATGGTTTTTGACAAGGTTGTCATTACCGACAAGTGTCGCATGGTTACTCTCTTTAATCATCACTTTGTAAACCCCACTCTAGCTTTGACTTCTGCTAACCTTAATAGCGTCCCACCACTCACTTTGCCCTCCCCCTCCATCACCACCAGCCTTTCCTTTAAACCATTCTCATTTACTGAGGTTCGGGATGAACTTTCCCGAT
This sequence comes from Gadus macrocephalus, assembly GCF_031168955.1. Classification (NCBI taxonomy): domain Eukaryota; kingdom Metazoa; phylum Chordata; class Actinopteri; order Gadiformes; family Gadidae; genus Gadus; species Gadus macrocephalus. The sequence goes on from NC_082385.1 coordinate 34,540,298, forward strand.
TGGACCCTAATAAGTCTGCTGGCTTTGATGGGTTGGACCCAAAGTTTCTCAAAGCAGCCGCTCATCTTATTGCTGACCCAATCTCAAGGTTATTCAACCTGTCCATTCATCTCTCTGCATTCCCGTCTGATTGGAAATCAGCTTTGATATTTCCACTCTTTAAGGGTGGCTCTAGCTCCGACCCCAACTGCTACCGGCCTATTTCCATCTTGCCATGCTTGGCTAAAGTGCTAGAGAAGCTGGTCCTCAAACAACTGTACTTTTTTCTTACCACAAATCACATTCTGTCTGATTTTCAATCTGGGTTTCGTTCTGGCCACGGATGCATCACAGCCACGCATAAGGTCCTTGACGACATCATTATTGACCTAACCGAATCCAACAGGTCAAGACAGATAACAT
>NC_082385.1:34545699-34584049 GCF_031168955.1 Gadus macrocephalus
TATTGAGGTGTTATAGTGAGTAGTTTAGTATTAGTGAATATTGAGGTGGATAGTGAGTAGTTTAGTATTAGTGAATATTGAGGTGGATAGTGAGTAGTTTAGTATTAGTTAATATTGAGGTGTAATAGTGAGCAGTTTAATATTAGAGTGTGTGGGTTTGTTAATGAGTATTGAAGTGAGCTGTTGGTATTGGGGGAAAGCAAAGTGTTTGTAAGTGTTAGTGAACGACGCAGAGTGTTGGAGTTATTAAGTGACTAAAGTGTCTAAGTGTTTGTAAGTGTTAGTGAACGACGCAGAGTGTTGGAGTTATTAAGTGACTAAAGTGTCTAAGTGTTTGTAAGTGTTAGTGAACGACGCAGAGCGTTGGGGTTCGTCAGTGACTGAAAGCTGTGGTGTTTTGTGTGGTGCTGTTGGCGGCCAGCAGATGGCGCAGTGGGGCCAGCTGCAGCAGCTGGACTGCAAATACCTGGAGCAGGTGGACCAGCTGTACGACGACTCCTTCCCCATGGACATACGCCAGTACCTCAGCAAGTGGATCGAGAGCATCGACTGGTGAGAGCGTTGGCCCCGTCGCTAATGTGCGGAGTCATCCTGATTAGTGTCGAGCGGGGCTGTAACGATACACCAACTCACCATTCGGTTTGTATCACAAGTTTTGGCCCACGGTTCGATACATCCCACGATTTTTTTACATTTAAAAAGCATTTTATTTAAACAACACTTATATAACAATTAACTTAATGTACCATTTAATAACCAATAATTTGGAACACATCAGATTTGAACAGAAAGAATACTATTAAAGTAAAGCAAAATTAATAAATAAATAACAAAAGATTGGAGTTGGAGGATGCTTGCAGGTAGGCCAAAACCCTCAACTAGTTTTGTGGATTAGGTTTACGTATTTGGAAATATTAATGTCATATAAATAATAGTAATTTGAATACTTTGGTAGCACTTACTAGCGTTCTCGCTAGAAAAAACAGTGCCGGTCAAAGTGGCCTGCATAGGTTTAGTTCACTCGGCTGTGTTCGCCTCACCACCTCCTGCCTACTGTCTAACTAGGGCTGCAACAACGAATCGATAAAATCGATTAAAATCGATTACTAAATGCGTTGGCAACGAATTTGGTCGTCGATTCGTTTTGTCGCGTGATGAATAAAGTTACTCGTAGGCGCAGCACTGTTTACAGCCAGCCGCCGCCAGGTTGGTTCACGGTTCATGCACGCCCACAGCGAGCTTTAGTGTGAGCGACCACAGCTTGTATGTTGGTCATATCTTAAAACTGGACTGTAGGCCTACATAAAAGTGTTGTACCTTCACTGTCTTTGGGTTAAAAAAAACTCCTTCAACTCAGTATCCGTCTAGTTCAACCGAAAACTCTGTCCTCTGTCAGCTGCTGCTGCTGCAGACGTGCAGACGGGCTCGGAGTCGGCACCGCGTGCATCAACAGTCATTCAAAGCAGCAGTAGTAATCACACAACCGGACGGTGTAGAAAGTCCCGTCAGTTAAAAATAGTAATGCAGTTTTTAAATTTACGTTAAAATCGCCAGGATATAGAGCTAGTTAGCTTAAAAAAAAAAGAACCAATGGTCACAAACAGTGTCAAATGTGATGTGTTCAGGTCGGCTCAGTAATATCATTGATGCGTTCAAATGCAGCAGAAAAAAAATAATAATAATTGAGATTTTGGTGAAAACTTGTTTTCCCAGTAATATAAAACAGATAGTAAAGATAGAATTATGATGTTCGATGTCCTAACTTGAACTATCATCATCTTATCAGCAATTAAAGCAATATTATAAGTTCATTTTCAAGGAGTCTCGAAAATGGTATCAATAGGTTTGACCGGTTAACCATGGACATCCCTTATATACATATAAAAGTATATCATACATTGTATGTTTTTTTTGTGCTATCCCAGTTATGTTTTTTTAATCTTTTTATTATTTAATATATTTTTATAGTTCCGGGACATTGGAGCAATAACCTGGTGTTTTTACACTTCAGTCTGCACTGTGAATTTGAAGTAATGTTCAGTTTTTTAATAAAGATGCGGCAATTCAGATTTTTTTTATTTTTTTTCTATCCGATTCATCGATTAATCGAAAAAATTATCTACAGATTAATCGATTATTAAAATAATCGTTAGTTGCAGCCCTATGTCTAACCCCGACTTGCTCCTTAATGACCTGTCTCTGTACTATCTAACCCCTACCTGCTCCTTAATGACCTGTCTCTGTACTGTCTAACCCCTACCTGCTCCTTAATGACCCGTCTCTGTACTGTCTAACCCCTACCTGCTCCTTAATGACCCGTCTCTCTACTGTCTAACCCCTACCTGCTCCTTAATGACCTGTCTCTGTACTGTCTAACCCCTACCTGCTCCTTAACGACCTCTCTCTGTACCTTCTAACCCCTACCTGCTCCTTAATGACCTGTTTCTGTACTGTCTAACCCCTACCTGCTCCTTAATCACCTGTCTCTGTACTGTCTAACCCCTACCTGCTCCTTAATGACCTGTCTCTGTACTGTCTAACCCCTACCTGCTCCTTAATGACCCGTCTCTGTACTGTCTAACCCCTACCTGCTCCTTAATGACCCGTCTCTCTACTGTCTAACCCCTACCTGCTCCTTAATGACCTGTCTCTGTACTGTCTGACCCCTACCTGCTCCTTAATGACCTCTCTGTACTGTCTAACCCCGAGCTGCTCCTTAACGACCTGCCTACTGTCTAACCCCGACCTGCTCCTTAATGACCTGTCTCTGTACTGTCTAACCCCTACCTGCTCCTTAATGACCTGTCTCTGTACTGTCTAACCCCTACCTGCTCCTTAATGACCTGTCTCTGTACTGTCTAACCCCTACCTGCTCCTTAATGACCTGTCTCTGTACTGTCTAACCCCTACCTGCTCCTTAATGACCTGTCTCTGTACTGTCCAACCCCTACCTGCTCCTTAACGACCTGCCTACTGTCTAACCCCGAGCTGCTCCTTAATGCGCTGTGGTTTCCAGGGATACGGTCTCGTGTCAGGAGTCGCTGGCCACCGTCCGGTTCCATGAGCTGCTGTCGCAGCTGGACGACCAGCAGAGCCGCTTCACGCTCGACAACAACTTCCTGCTCCAGCACAACATCCGCAAGATCAAGAGGAACCTGCAGGTCTGAGACCACGCCCACAACGCACCCTCTAGACCACGCCCACAACCCACCCTTTAGACCACGCCCACTACCTCTAGACCACACCCACTACACTGCCTCTCTAGTACTCTAAACCACACCCACTACCTTTAGACCACGCCCACTACCTCTAGACCACACCCCCTAAACGCTCTCTCTGGTACATTCTAGACCACGCCCTCTACCTCTAGACCAAGCCCACCACACTACCTCTCTAGTGTGGGAGTAGTTGTGTTGTGGGCGTGGTCTATACTCTAGACCACACCCACTACCTCAAGACCACACCCACAACACTACCTCTCTAGTGTGGGAGAAGTGGTTTTGTGGGCGTGGTCTAGAGTCTAGACCACGCCCACAATGTTTTGGGTTCCAGGACCGGTTTCAGCAGGAGCCGATCCTCATGGCCGGGATCATCGCCAGGAACCTCCGGGAGGAACGGCAGATCCTAGAGCGGGGCCAGAGCTCAGAGGTACACACACACACACACACACACTTACACACAGACACACACACAGACACAGACACAGACACACAGGCACAGACACACAGACACAGACACAGACACACACACACACACACACACACACAGGCACAGACACACACACACAGACACAGACACACACACACACACACACACACACACACACATAACTTGCGGTGTGTGTTCCAGTCTGAGGGAGAAGGCGTGGCCTCCGCCATGGTGGTGGAGAAACTCAAACTGGACAAGAAGGTCGCTGCCATGAAGAACCTCATCCAGGTAGGAGGCCACCTTTAGGAACCTCATCCAGGTAGGAGGCCACCTTTAGGAACCTCATCCAGGTAGGAGGCCACCTTTAGGAACCTCATCCAGGTAGGAGGCCACCTTTAGGAACCTCATCCAGGTAGGAGGCCACCTTTAGGAACCTCATCCAGGTAGGAGGCCATCTTTAGGAACCTCATCCAGGTAGGAGGCCACCTTTAGGAACCTCATCCAGGTAGGAGGCCACCTTTAGGAACCTCATCCAGGTAGGAGGCCACCATTAGGAACCTCATCCAGGTAGGAGGCCACCTTTAGGAACCTCATCCAGGTAGGAGGCCACCTTTAGGAACCTCATCCAGGTAGGCGGCCACCTTTAGGAACCTCATCCAGGTAGGAGGCCACCTTTAGGAACCTCATCCAGGTAGGAGGCCACCTTTAGGAACCTCTTCCAGGTAGGAGGCCACCTTTAGGAACCTCATCCAGGTAGGAGGCCACCTTTAGGAACCTCATCCAGGTAGGAGGCCACCTTTAGGAGGCCACTTTAAGGGGGCCACCTTTAGATGGCCATGTTAGGAAGCCACATTAGGAGGCTAGGTTTAGGAGACCAGGTTTAGCGGGCTAGGTTTATCTAGATCTAGATAAGGGTAATCCAGTCTGTGATCTAGGTGAGGGTAATCCAGTCTGTGATCTAGATGAGGGTAATCCAGTCTGTGATCTAGATGAGGGTAATCCAGTCTGTGATCTAGGTGAGGGTAATCCAGTCTGTGATCTAGGTGAGAGTAATCCAGTCTGTGATCTAGATGAGGGTAATCCAGTCTGTGATCTAGATGAGGGTAATCCAGTCTGTGATCTAGGTGAGGGTAATCCAGTCTGTGATCTAGATGAGGGTAATCCAGTCTGTGATCTAGATGAGGGTAATCCAGTCTGTGATCTAGATGAGGGTAATCCAGTCTGTGATCTAGATGAGGGTAATCCAGTCTGTGATCTAGATGAGGGTAATCCAGTCTGTGATCTAGATGAGGGTAATCCAGTCTGTGATCTAGATGAGGGTAATCCAGTCTGTGATCTAGATGAGGGTAATCCAGTCTGTGATCTAGATGAGGGTAATCCAGTCTGTGATCTAGGTGAGGGTAATCCAGTCTGTGATCTAGGTGAGGGTAATCCAGTCTGTGATCTAGATGAGGGTAATCCAGTCTATGATCTAGGTGAGGGTAATCCAGTCTATGATCTAGGTGAGGGTAATCCAGTCTGTGTGAGCTAGATGAGGGTAATCCAGTCTGTGATCTAGATGAGGGTAATCCAGTCTGTGATCTAGATGAGGGTAATCCAGTCTGTGATCTAGGTGAGGGTAATCCAGTCTGTGATCTAGGTGAGGGTAATCCAGTCTGTGATCTAGGTGAGGGTAATCCAGTCTGTGATCTAGATGAGGGTAATCCAGTCTGTGATCTAGATGAGGGTAATCCAGTCTGTGATCTAGATGAGGGTAATCCAGTCTGTGATCTAGATGAGGGTAATCCAGTCTGTGATCTAGATGAGGGTAATCCAGTCTGTGATCTAGATGAGGGTAATCCAGTCTGTGATCTAGATGAGGGTAATCCAGTCTGTGATCTAGATGAGGGTAATCCAGTCTGTGATCTAGATGAGGGTAATCCAGTCTGTGATCTAGATGAGGGTAATCCAGTCTGTGATCTAGGTGAGGGTAATCCAGTCTGTGATCTAGATGAGGGTAATCCAGTCTGTGATCTAGGTGAGGGTAATCCAGTCTATGATCTAGGTGAGGGTAATCCAGTCTGTGATCTAGGTGAGGGTAATCCAGTCTGTGTGAGCTAGATGGTAGATTATTGCTACTCACCATCTCTGGTTCCTAGATTACGGATCAAAACATTAAGATGCTGGAGGACCTGCAAGATGAATACGACTTCAAACTGAACACACTGAAGAACCGAGGTGAGAGGCTAGTACTGGTGCTGGTACTACGACTACCACTACTACTAGTAATACTACTACTACTGCTAGTACTACTGGTAGTAGCATTACTACACCAACCACAACAAGAACAGAGGTGAGAGTACTACGACTACCACTACTACTACTACTTCCACTACTACTGGTACTAGTACTACTACTGTATTACTACTACCACTAATACTACTACTGGTACTACTACTGCTACTAGTACTAATACCACTAATCCTACTACTACTACACTTACCTGACTGATAAAGTTCTTCTGCCCAGAGAACGTCCTAACTAATAAAGTTCTTCTGCGTCGAGAACATCCTGACTAATAAAGTTCTTCTGCCTCGAGAACGTCCTGACTAATAAAGTTCTTCTGCGTCGAGAACGTCCTGACTAATAAAGTTCTTCTGCGTCGAGAACGTCCTGACTAATAAAGTTCTTCTGCGTCGAGAACGTCCTGACTAATAAAGTTCTCCTGCGTCGAGAACGTCCTGACTAATAAAGTTCTTCTGCGTTGAGAACGTCCTGACTAATAAAGTTCTCCTGCGTTGAGAACGTCCTGGCTAATAAAGTTCTTCTGCGTCGAGAACGTCCTGGCTAATAAAGTTCTTCTGCCCAGAGAACGTCCTGACTAATAAAGTTCTTCTGCCCAGAGAACGATGTGAACGGTTTGACCCCCAAGGAGCTGGAGAAGGAGCGGATGACCATGGGGAACATGTGCTTCGACCTCAAGAACAAGCGACAGGTGAGCTGCTGCATCATGGGAGTTCCCCGTGGGTAGTATTCTGAGGTGGTGTACAGTGGGTAGTACTCTGAGGAGTACAGTGGGTAGTACTCTGAGGTGGTGCACAGTGGGTAGTACTCTGAGTAGTACAGTGGGTAGTACTCTGAGGAGGAGTACAGTGGGTAGTACTCTGAGGAGTACAGTGGGTAGTACTCTGAGGTGGTGCACAGTGGGTAGTACTCTGAGTAGTACAGTGGGTAGTACTCTGAGGTGTACAGTGGGTAGTACTCTGAGGTGTACAGTGGGTAGTACTCCATGAGGAGGTGCACAGTGGGCAGTACTCTCTGAGTAGTACAGTTGGTAGTACTCTGAGGTGGTGCACAGTGGGCAGTACTCTGAGTAGTACAGTGGGTAGTACTCTGAGGTGGTGCACAGTGGGCAGTACTCTGAGTAGTACAGTGGGTAGTACTCTGAGGTGTACAGTGGGTAGTACTCTGAGGTGGTGCACAGTGGGCAGTACTCTGAGTAGTACAGTTGGTAGTACTCTGAGGTGGTGCACAGTGGGTAGTACTCTGAGTAGTACAGTGGGTAGTACTCTGAGGTGGTGCACAGTGGGCAGTACTCTGAGTAGTACAGTGGGTAGTACTCTGAGGTGTACAGTGGGTAGTACTCCATGAGGAGGTGCACAGTGGGCAGTACTCTCTGAGTAGTACAGTGGGTAGTACTCTGAGGTGGTGCACAGTGGGTAGTACTCTGAGTAGTACAGTGGGTAGTACTCTGAGGTGTACAGTGGGCAGTACTCTCTGAGTAGTACAGTGGGTAGTACTCTGAGGTGTACAGTGGGTAGTACTCTGAGTAGTACAGTGGGTAGTACTCTGAGGTGTACAGTGGGTAGTACTCTGAGTAGTACAGTGGGTAGTACTCTGAGGTGGTGTACAGTGGTTAGTACTCTGAGTAGTACAGTTGGTAGTACTCTGAGGTGGTGTACAGTGGTTAGTACTCTGAGTAGTACAGTTGGTAGTACTCTGAGGTGGTGCACAGTGGGCGGTGTGCGTGCTTCAGCGGGTCTGTGCGCTCCAGACGGTGGTGGACCAGCTGGCGGAGGTCCTGAGGCTGACGGAGGCGCTGCAGACGGAGCTCATCTCTGAGGAGCTCCCCGAGTGGAAGCAGAGGCAGCAGACGGCCTGCATCGGGGGCCCCCCCAACGCCTGCCTGGACCAGCTGCAGAACTGGTGAGAGCCCCCCCTCCTCCACCCTGATGCACCGCCTCCTCCACCCTGATGCACCGCCTCCTCCACCCTGATGCACCAACTCCTCCACCACCTCCTCCACCCCCTCCTCCACCCTGATGCACCGCCTCCTCCACCCCCTCCTCCACCCTGATGCACCCCCTCCTCCACCCTGATGCACCCCCTCCTCCACCACCTCCTCCACCCCCTCCTCCACCCTGATGCACCGCCTCCTCCACCACCTCCTCCACCCTGATCCACCACAGAGACACACCCCCTCCTCCACCCTGATGCACCCCCTCCTCCACCCAAACACCCCCCCTCCTCCACCTCCTCCACCACCTAGCCCCCTCCAGACCGTCTCCTCCCCCCCAGGTTCACGGCGGTCGGGGAGACCCTGCAGCAGGTGCGGCAGCAGCTGAAGAAGCTGCAGGAGTTGGAGCAGAAGCTGACCTACGAGCAGGACCCCATCAGCCAGGAGAAGACCTCCAGCCTGGAGACCCGCGCCCTGGAGCTCTTCAGGAGCCTCCTCAGCCAGTAAGACCCCCCCTCCCCCAGTAAGACCTGCCCCTCCTCAACCAGTAAGACCTCCCCCCCAGTAAGACCCCCCCTCCACAACCAGTAAGACCTCCAGCCTGGAGATCCGCGCCCTGGAGCTCTTCAGGAGCCTCCTCAGCCAGTAAGACCCCCCCTCCCCCAGTAAGACCCCCCTCCTCTAACCCTAACCCTAACCCCATCAGCCAGGAGAAGACCTCCAGCCTGGAGACCCGCGCCCTGGAGCTCTTCAGGAGCCTCCTCAGCCAGTAAGACCCACCCTCCCCCAGTAAGACCTGCCCCTCCTCAACCAGTAAGACCTCCCCCCCAGTAAGACCCCCCCTCCACAACCAGTAAGACCTCCAGCCTGGAGACCCGCGCCCTGGAGCTCTTCAGGAGCCTCCTCAGCCAGTAAGACCCCCCCCCCAGTAAGACCTGCCCCTCCTCAACCAGTAAGACCTCCCCCCCAGTAAGACCCCCCCTCAACCAGTAAGACCTCCAGCCTGGAGACCCGCACCCTGGAGCTCTTCAGGAGCCTCCTCAGCCAGTAAGACCCCCCCCCCAGTAAGACCCCCCCTCCTCCCCCAGTAAGACCCCCCCCTCCTCCCCCAGTAAGACCCCCCCCTCCCCACCCAGTAAGACCTCCCCCCCCTCCCCCAGCAAGACCTTCCCCCCAGTAAGACCCCCCCTCCTCCCCCAGTAAGACCTCCTCCTGTGTGTGTGTGTGTGTGTGTGTGTGTGTGTGTGTGTGTGTGTTAGCTCCATGGTGGTGGAGCGTCAGCCCTGTATGCCGACCCACCCCCAGAGAGCCCTGGTGCTGAAGACTGGAGTCCAGTTCACCGTCAAACTACGGTACCACTGACTGACTGACTGACTGACTGACTGACTGACTGACTCTCACACACATTATAATGTGTGTGAGACCAGTCCTGACAGGTTAGAACCAGTCCTAACAGAACCAGTCCTAACAGAACCAGCCCTAACAGGTTAGAACCAGTCCTAACAGAACCAGTCCTAACAGAACCAGTCCTCACAGAACCAGTCCTAACAGAACCAGTCCTAACAGAACCAGTCCTCACAGAACCAGTCCTCACAGAACCAGTCCTAAGAGAACCAGTCCTGACAGAACCAGTCCCAACAGAACCAGTCCTAACAGAACCAGTCCTCACAGAACCAGTCCTACAGAACCAGTCCCAACAGAACCAGTCCTAACAGAAACAGTCCTCACAGAACCAGTCCTAACAGGTTAGAACCAGTCCTAACAGAACCAGTCCTCACAGAACCAGTCCTAACAGAACCAGTCCTAACAGAACCAGTCCTCACATAACCAGTCCTCACAGAACCAGTCCTAAGAGAACCAGTCCTGACAGAACCAGTCCCAACAGAACCAGTCCTAACAGAACCAGTCCTCACAGAACCAGTCCTACAGAACCAGTCCCAACAGAACCAGTCCTAACAGAAACAGTCCTCACAGAACCAGTCCTAACAGGTTAGAACCAGTCCTAACAGAACCAGTCCTAACAGAACTAGTCCTCACAGAACCAGTCCTCACAGAACCAGTCCTCACAGAACCAGTCCTAAGAGAACCAGTCCTGACAGAACCAGTCCCAACAGAACCAGTCCTAACAGAACCAGTCCTCACAGAACCAGTCCTACAGAACCAGTCCTAGCAGAACCAGTCCTGACAGGTTAGAACCAGTCCTAACAGAACCAGTCCTAACAGAACCAGTCCTAACAGGTTAGAACCAGTCCTAACAGAACCAGTCCTAACAGAACTAGTCCTCACAGAACCAGTCCTCACAGAACCAGTCCTCACAGAACCAGTCCTAAGAGAACCAGTCCTGACAGAACCAGTCCTAACAGAACCAGTCCTAACAGAACCAGTCCTCACAGAACCAGTCCTACAGAACCAGTCCTAACAGAACCAGTCCTAGCAGAACCAGTCCTGACAGGTTAGAACCAGTCCTAACAGAACCAGTCCTAACAGAACCAGTCCTGACAGAACCAGTCCTGCAGAACCAGTCCTAACAGAACCAGTCCTAACAGAACCAGTCCTCACAGAACCAGTCCTCACAGAACCAGTCCTGACAGAACCAGTCCTAACAGAACCAGTCCTAACTGGTATAATTGCTTCTTCAGGTTTCTGGTCAAACTGCAGGAGTTCAACTACCAACTAAAGGTCAAGGCTTTCTTCGACAAGTAAGTTCCTAATTCAGCAGTTGATGAAACCTGCTGCCGCCATGTTGTTTTAGGAGCTAACTGCTAATGCTACGCCTTCTTCTGCTCCTGCAGAGACGTGACGGAGAAGAAAGGGTATGTGACCTAACACACACACACACACACACACACACACACACACACACACACACACACACACACACACACACACACACACACTCTTGTGTTGATTGGTTGGTTGGTTGAGCAGATTCAGGAAGTTCAACATCCTGGGGACCAACATTAAGGTGATGAACATGGAGGAGTCCAACGGCAGTCTAGCCGCCGAGTTCAGACACCTGGTGAGACACGCCGCTGCATGCTAAGCTAATGTTGGCCGAATACTGGCTACAACCCGCTACATAATAATAAAAATACATTTAATTTAGAGGCGCCTTTCAAGACACCCAAGGTCACCTTACAGAGTATATAGTCATCATAATTTTTTTTAAAAACAAGACATTGTGGAAAAAAAAATAAAAAATAAAAATAAACATAAGAAATAAGAAATAAATAAAACAAAAACAAGACAAAACAAATCAAAAAAACAATCAAAACAGTGATCAGTTAGACGTTGTGTGCGAGTTTGAACGTTGAGTTTTGAGTTGTGACTTGAAGGTACATGCTAAGCTAATGATAGCCCAAGGCCGGCTACACCTCGTTACATGCTAAGCTTCTGTCAGCCAAAGACAGGCTACATCCCGCTACATGCTAAGCTAATGTTCGCCGAATTCTGGCTACACGCCGCTACATACTAAGCTTATGAAGCTCCGTGCTAAGCTTATAAAGCGGCTACATCCCGCTACAGCACTACACGTAGGTAATTATAGCAGATTTGCTACGCTAGCTAAAGCTAAACTAATCTAAGCCCAATATCTTCTTTACCAGTTAGAGGATAATCTGATGTTAGCCCAACATCAGCTACTTGCTAGGCTTGCTAGATGCTAATATTAGCCATGGATCATCTAAACCAGCTACAAATTCAATGTGCTTATCTAATGTTAGCCTCAAGATCAGCTCCACCACCTTCATGCTACGCTAATGTTATTGCAGGATCAGATACACATGCTACATGCTAAGCTAACGTTATTGCCATATCAGCCTCATGTGTCTTGTTGTTTACCTGGAACCTGCTTCTCTGATCCACAGCAACTGAAGGAGCAGAAGGTGGCTGGGAACCGGACCAATGAGGTAACACTGGTCTACTGGGGCAACACTAGGGTAACACTGTCCTCTGGGGTAACACTGGTCCACTGGGGCAACACTGGGGTAACACTGGGGTAACACTGGTCCTCTGGGGTAACACTGGTCCACTGGGGTAACACTGGTCCACTGGGGTAACACTGGTCCACTGGGGTAACACTGGGGTAACACTGGTCCACTGGGGTAACACTGGTCCACTGGGGTAACACTGGTCCACTGGGGTAACACTGGGGTAACACTGGTCCACTGGGGTAACACTGGTCCACTGGGGTAACACTGGTCCACTGGGGTAACACTGGGGTAACACTGGTCCACTGGGGTAACACTGGTCCACTGGGGTAACACTGGGGTAACACTGGTCCACTGGGGTAACACTGGGGTAACACTGGTCCACTGGGGTAACACTGGTCCACTGAACAACATGGAACACACTCACCCATGTTGACAGAGTGTGTGTGTGTGTGTGTGTGTGTGTGTGTGTGTGTGTGTGTGTGTGTGTGTGTGTGTGTGTGTGTGTGTGTGTGTGTGTGTGTGTGTGTGTGTGTGTGCGTGTGTGTGCAGGGTCCCCTGATCGTCACCGAGGAGCTCCACTCCATCAGCTTTGAGTCGGAGCTCCAGCCGAGCCAGTCTGGACTCAAGATCAAACTGGAGGTGAGACATCACTGCTGCCCCCGTACCAGAGACTAGTCCAGGACCCAGTACCAGAGACTAGACTAGTCCAGGACCCGGTACCAGAGGCTACAGACTAGTCCAGGACCCGGTACCAGAGACTAGACTAGTCCAGGACCCGGTACCAGAGACTAGACTAGTCCAGGACCCCGTACCAGAGACTAGACTAGTCCAGGACCCCGTACCAGAGACTAGACTAGTCCAGGACCCAGTACCAGAGACTAGACTAGTCCAGGACCCAGTACCAGAGACTAGACTAGTCCAGGACCCGGTACCAGAGACTAGACTAGTCCAGGACCCAGTACCAGAGACTAGACTAGTCCAGGACCCGGTACCAGAGACTAGACTAGTCCAGGACCCGGTACCAGAGCCTAGTCCAGGACCCGGTACCAGAGCCTAGTCCAGGACCCGGTACCAGAGCCTAGTCCAGGACCCGGTACCAGAGGCTACAGACTAGTCCAGGACCCAGTCCCAGAGACTAGACTATTCCAGGACCCGGTACCAGAGACTAGGCCAGGACCCGGTCCCAGAGACTAGACTAGTCCAGGACCCGGTCCCAGAGACTAGACTAGTCTAGGACCTGGTACAAGAGGCTACAGACTAGTCCAGGACCCGGTCCCAGAGACTAGACTAGTCCAGGACCCGGTCCCAGAGACTAGTCCAGGACCCGGTCCCGGTCCCAGCACCATAGTTCTGAGGCCTAAGCTGTGTGTTCCAGACGCTGTCCCTGCCCGTGGTGGTCATCTCCAACGTCAGCCAGCTGCCCAGTGGCTGGGCCTCCATCCTGTGGTACAACATGCTCACCACAGAACCCAAGGTAGGAACCCTGAGGAACCGCTCTGAACCCTGGAGGAACCGCTCTGAACCCTGAGTGGAACCGCTCTGAACCCTGGAGGAACCGCTCTGAACCCTGAGCGGAACCGCTCTGAACCCTGGAGGAACCGCTCTGAACCCTGGAGGAACCGCTCTGAACCCTGGAGGAACCGCTCTGAACCCTGGAGGAACCGCTCTGAACCCTGGAGGAACCGCTCTGAACACTGAGCGGAACCGCTCTGAACCCTGGTGGAACCGCTCTGAACCGCTCTGAACACTGAGCATAGAGAGTAACCAGATGTACTAAGCACCACTACACTAACCAGAAGTACTAAGCACCACTACACTAACCAGAAGTACTAAGCACCACTGCACTAACCAGAAGTACTAAGCACCACTACACTAACCAGAAGTACTAAGCACCACTACACTAACCAGAAGTACTAAGCACCACTACACTAACCAGAAGTACTAAGCACCACTACACTAACCAGAAGTACTAAGCACCACTACACTAACCAGAAGTACTAAGCACCACTACACTAACCAGAAGTACTAAGCACCACTACACTAACCAGAAGTACTAAGCAGAACTACACTAACCAGAAGTACTAAGCAGAACTACACTAACCAGAAGTACTAAGCAGAACTACACTAACCAGAAGTACTAAGCAGAACTACACTAACCAGAAGTACTAAGCACCACTACACTAACCAGAAGTACTAAGCAGAACTACACTAACCAGAAGTACTAAGCAGAACTACACTAACCAGAAGTACTAAGCACCACTACACTAACCAGAAGTACTAAGCACCACTACACTAACCAGAAGTACTAAGCACCACTACACTAACCAGAAGTACTAAGCAGAACTACACTAACCAGAAGTACTAAGCACCCCTACACTAACCAGAAGTACTAAGCACCACTACACTAACCAGAAGTACTAAGCACCACTACACTAACCAGAAGTACTAAGCACCACTACACTAACCAGAAGTACTAAGCACCACTACACTAACCAGAAGTACTAAGCACCACTACACTAACCAGAAGTACTAAGCACCACTACACTAACCAGAAGTACTAAGCACCACTACACTAACCAGAAGTACTAAGCACCACTACACTAACCAGAAGTACTAAGCACCCCTACACTAACCAGAAGTACTAAGCAGAACTACACTAACCAGAAGTACTAAGCAGAACTACACTAACCAGAAGTACTAAGCAGAACTACACTAACCAGAAGTACTAAGCAGAACTACACTAACCAGAAGTACTAAGCAGAACTACACTAACCAGAAGTACTAAGCAGAACTACACTAACCAGAAGTACCAACGCTGTGGTTCTACTTCCTGCAGAACCTGCGTTTCTTCCTGTCCCCGCCCTCGGCCACCTGGGCCCAGCTAGCGGAGGTACTGAGCTGGCAGTTCTCCTCCGTCACCAAGAGGGGGCTGAACCAGGAGCAGCTCAACATGCTAGCTGACAAGCTACTGGGTTAGCTCTACACGGACATGTGCTAAACACGCTACACACTCTCACCACACGCTTAACATGTGCTAAACACGCTACACACTCTCAACACATGCTAATCATGTGCTAAACACGCTACACACACTCAACACATGCTAATCATGTGCTAAACACGCTACACACACTCAACACATGCTAAACACGCTACACACACAACTATGATTTTAATGTGATCTGGTGTGTATGTCCAGGACACAAGGCCATGAGGAAACCAGAAGGTCTGATCCCCTGGGCCCGCTTCTGTAAGGTGGGTCCCCTCTGCTTCAGGAGCTACAGCAGGTGGACTGGTGACCCCAAGGTTGATGGTTCGATCCCCGGCTCCTCCGGTCTGATGTGTCCCTGAGCAACACTTAACACCACCTGCTCCTGACCTGACGAGCTGGCTGGTGGTGTAGTGATGGTGCTGTGGTGTAGTGATGGTGTAGTGATGGTGCGGTGGTGTAGTGATGGTGTAGTGATGGTACTTTGGTGTAGTGATGGTGTAGTGATGGTGTAGTGATGGTACTTTGGTGTAGTGATGGTGTAGTGATGGTACTTTGGTGTAGTGATGGTGTAGTGATGGTACTTTGGTGTAGTGATGGTGTGGTGGTGTAGTGATGGTGCGGTGGTGTAGTGATGGTGCTGTGGTGTAGTGATGGTGTAGTGATGGTGTAGTGATGATGCGGTGGTGTAGTGATGGTACTGTGGTGTAATGATGGTGTAGTGATGGTGCGGTGGTGTAGTGATGGTGTAGTGATGGTGCGGTGGTGTAGTGATGGTGTAGTGATGGTGCGGTGGTGTAGTGATGGTGTAGTGATGATGCGGTGGTGTAGTGATGGTGCGGTGGTGTAGTGATGGTGTAGTGATGGTGCGGTGGTGTAGTGATGGTGTAGTGATGGTGTAGTGATGATGCGGTGGTGTAGTGATGGTGTAGTGATGGTGTAGTGATGGTGCGGTGGTGTAGTGATGATGCGGTGGTGTAGTGATGGTGTAGTGATGATGCGGTGGTGTAGTGATGGTGTAGTGATGGTGCGGTGGTGTAGTGATGGTGTAGTGATGGTGTAGTGATGGTGTAGTGATGATGCGGTGGTGTAGTGATGGTGTAGTGATGGTGCGGTGGTGTAGTGATGGTGTAGTGATGGTGCGGTGGTGTAGTGATGGTGTAGTGATGGTGCGGTGGTGTAGTGATGGTGTAGTGATGATGCGGTGGTGTAGTGATGGTGTAGTGATGGTGTAGTGATGGTGCGGTGGTGTAGTGATGGTGTAGTGATGGTGCGGTGGTGTAGTGATGGTGCGGTGGTGTAGTGATGGTGTAGTGATGATGCGGTGGTGTAGTGATGGTGTAATGATGGTGTAGTGATGGTGCGGTGGTGTAGTGATGGTGTAGTGATGGTGCGGTGGTGTAGTGATGGTGTAGTGATGGTGCGGTGGTGTAGTGATGGTGCGGTGGTGTAGTGATGGTGCGGTGGTGTAGTGATGGTGTAGTGATGATGCGGTGGTGTAGTGATGGTGTAGTGATGATGCGGTGGTGTAGTGATGGTGTAGTGATGATGTGGTGGTGTAGTGATGGTGTAGTGATGGTGTAGTGATGGTGCGGTGGTGTAGTGATGGTGTAGTGATGGTGTAGTGATGGTGTAGTGATGATGCGGTGGTGTAGTGATGGTGTAGTGATGGTGCGGTGGTGTAGTGATGGTGTAGTGATGATGCGGTGGTGTAGTGATGGTGTAGTGATGGTGCTGTGGTGTAGTGATGGTGTAGTGATGATGCGGTGGTGTAGTGATGGTGTAGTGATGATGCGGTGGTGTAGTGATGGTGTAGTGATGGTGTAGTGATGGTGTAGTGATGGTGCGGTGGTGTAGTGATGGTGTAGTGATGATGCGGTGGTGTAGTGATGGTGTAGTGATGGTGCGGTGGTGTAGTGATGGTGTAGTGATGATGCGGTGGTGTAGTGATGGTGTAGTGATGGTGTAGTGATGGTGCGGTGGTGTAGTGATGGTGCTGTGGTGTAATGATGGTGTAGTGATGGTGCGGTGGTGTAGTGATGGTGCTGTGGTGTAATGATGGTGTAGTAATGGTGCGGTGGTGTAGTGATGGTGTAGTGATGGTGCGGTGGTGTAGTGATGGTGTAGTGATGATGCGGTGGTGTTCCAGGGCGCGACAGAGAAGAGCTTCCCGTTCTGGCTGTGGATGGAGGGGATCCTGGACCTCATCAAACGACACCTGCTAGCTCTCTGGAACGACGGGTCAGTCAGCACCGGAACCCTGGAGAACCCTGGAGAACCCAGAACCCTAGAGAACCCAAAACAACCCTGGAGAACCCTAGAGAACCCTGGATAACCCAGAAGCCTGGAGAACCCATAAACCTAGATAAGCCAGAACCCTGGAGAACCCAGAAGCCTGGAGAACCCATAAACATAGATAAGCCAGAACCCTGGAGAACCCTGGAGAACTCTAGAGAACCCTAGAGAACCCCAAAGAACCCTAGAGAACCCCAAAGAACCCTAGAGAACACAAAACCCTGGAAAACACAAAACCCTGGAAAACAGAGAGCCCTAGAGAACCAAGATAACAGAGCCCAGGAGAACCCGGTCTGTAGTCCAGACCCAGACTGTAGACCGGTCTGTAGTCCAGACCCAGACTGTAGACCGGTCTGTAGTCCAGACCCAGACTGTAGACCGGTCTGTAGTCCAGACCCAGATTGTAGACCGGTCTGTAGTCCAGACCCAGACTGTACACCGGTCTGTAGTCCAGACCCAGACTGTAGACCGGTCTGTAGTCCAGACCCAGACTGTACACCGGTCTGTAGTCCAGACCCAGACTGTAGACCGGTCTGTAGTCCAGACCCAGACTGTACACCGGTCTGTAGTCCAGACCCAGACTGTAGACCGGTCTGTAGTCCAGACCCAGACTGTAGAACGGTCTGTAGTCCAGACCCAGACTGTAGACCGGTCTGTAGTCCAGACCCAGACTGTACACCGGTCTGTAGTCCAGACCCAGACTGTAGACCGGTCTGTAGTCCAGACCCAGACTGTAGAACGGTCTGTAGTCCAGACCCAGACTGTAGACCGGTCTGTAGTCCGGGTCCGGGGGACCCTGGTCTTCTGGGGACAAGGACGATGGATTAATTAATTGGTGTTTCTAACAACCCCAGGTGCATCATGGGCTTCCTCAGCAAAGAGCGGGAGAAGGTGTTGCTAAGCGACTGTTCCCCGGGAACCTTCCTGCTGAGGTTCAGCGAGAGCAGCCGGGAGGGAGCGATCACCTTCACCTGGATAGAGCACGACATGCACGGTACACACACACACACACACACACACACACACACACACACACACACACACACACACACACACACACAGTGGGGGGAGATGTGGTGTGAAGCGGTCTGTTAATGGTGTGTGTGTGTGTGTGTGTGTGTGTGTGTGTGTGTGTGTGTGTGTGTGTGTGTGTGTGTGTGTGTGTGTGTGTGTGTGTGTGTGTGTGTGTGTGTGTGTAGATAAGCCGGTGTACCACTCCGTGGAGCCCTACACCAAGCGGGAGCTGACAGCCGTCTCTCTGGCCGACATCATCCGCACCTACAAGGTGATGGCGGCCGAGAACATCCCGGAGAACCCGCTCCGCTTCCTGTACCCCGACATCCCCAAGGACCAGGCCTTCAGCAAGTACTACCCCCCCCCCAGCGACGGTGAGCACCTGCCCCCGAGGCACTGCCTACCTACCCCAGTCACTACCTACCCCAGAGTCACTACCTACCTACCCCAGAGTCACTGCCTACCTACCCCAGAGTCACTACCTACCCCAGAGTCACTACCTACCTACCCCAGAGTCACTACCTACCCCAGTCACTACCTACCCCAGAGTCACTACCTACCTACCCCAGAGTCACTGCCTACCTACCCCAGAGTCACTACCTACCCCAGAGTCACTACCTACCCCAGAGTCACTACCTACCTACCCCAGAGTCACTACCTACCTACCCCAGAGTCACTGCCTACCTACCCCAGAGTCACTACCTACCTACCCCAGAGTCACTGCCTACCTACCCCAGAGTCACTACCTACCTACCCCAGAGTCACTACCTACCTACCCCAGAGTCACTACCTACCTACCCCAGAGTCACTGCCTACCTACCCCAGAGTCACTACCTACCTACCCCAGAGTCACTACCTACCCCAGAGTCACTACCTACCCCAGAGTCACTACCTACCTACCCCAGAGTCACTACCTACCTACCCCAGAGTCACTACCTACCTACCCCAGAGTCACTACCTACCTACCCCAGAGTCACTACCTACCTACCCCAGAGTCACTACCTACCCCAGAGTCACTACCTACCCCAGAGTCACTACCTACCTACCCCAGAGTCACTGCCTACCTACCCCAGAGTCACTACCTACCTACCCCAGAGTCACTACCTACCTACCCCAGAGTCACTACCTACCCCAGAGTCACTACCTACCCCAGAGTCACTACCTACCCCAGAGTCACTACCTACCTACCCCAGAGTCACTGCCTACCTACCCCAGAGTCACTACCTACCTACCCCAGAGTCACTACCTACCTACCCCAGTCACGACCTACCTACCCCAGAGTCACTACCTACCCCAGAGTCACTACCTACCTACCCCAGAGTCACTACCTACCTACCCCAGAGTCACTACCTACCTACCCCAGAGTCACTACCTACCTACCCCAGAGTCACTACCTACCTACCCCAGAGTCACTACCTACCTACCCCAGAGTCACTACCTACCTACCCCAGAGAGTCTCAGTGGGGCCAGAAGGAGCCAACCTTCATACCAGAGAGTTAGTTATGTATGGTTAAATCACTCTGTCTGTCTGTCTGTCTGTCTGTCTGTCTGTCTGTCTGTCTGTCTGCCTGTCTGCCTGTCTGTCTGCCTCTCTGTCTGTCTGTCTGTCTGTCTGTCTGTCTGTCTGTCTGCCTGTCTGTCTGTCTGTCTGTCTGCCTCTCTGCCTGCCTGTCTGTCTGCCTCTCTGCCTGCCTGTCTGTCTGTCTGTCTGTCTGTCTGCCTCTCT
Organism: Gadus macrocephalus; assembly: GCF_031168955.1. Lineage (NCBI taxonomy): Eukaryota > Metazoa > Chordata > Actinopteri > Gadiformes > Gadidae > Gadus > Gadus macrocephalus. Next base: position 34,565,520 of record NC_082385.1, read on the forward strand.
GTCTGCCTGTCTGTCTGTCTGCCTGCCTGTCTGCCTCTCTGTCTGCCTCTCTGTCTGCCTGCCTGTCTGTCTGTCTGCCTGCCTGCCTGTCTGCCTGCCTGTCTGTCTGTCTGTCCAGCTCCAGAGCCCATGGAGGAGGGGAATGCAGTGAAGAGTGGATACATGAAGACAGAACTGATCTCGGTGTCTGAGGTGTACGTTAACACACAACACACACACCCCTTGCGGCAACCTCTGACCTGATTCTAGTGGTGACCTCTGACTCTAGTGGTGACCTCTAACCTGATTCTAGTGGTGACCTCTGACCTGACTCTACTGGTAACCTCTGACTCTAGTGGTGACCTCTGACCTGATTCTAGTGGTGACCTCTGACCTGACTCTAGTGGTGACCTCTGACTCTAGTGGTGACCTCTGACTCTAGTGGTGACCTCTGACCTGATTCTAGTGGTGACCTCTGACCTGACTCTAGTGGTGACCTCTGACTCTAGTGGTGACCTCTGACTCTAGTGGTGACCTCTGACCTGATTCTAGTGGTGACCTCTGACCTGACTCTAGTGGTGACCTCTGACTCTAGTGGTGACCTCTGACTCTAGTGGTGACCTCTGACCTGATTCTAGTGGTGACCTCTGACCTGACTCTAGTGGTGACCTCGGACCTGACTCTAGTGGTGACCTCTGACTCTAGTGGTGACCTCTGACCTGATTCTAGTGGAGACCTCTGACCTGATTCTAGTGGTGACCTCTGACCTGACTCTAGTGGTGACCTCTGACTTGACTTTAGTGGTGACCTCTGACCTGACTCTAGTGGTGACCTCTGACTCTAGTGGTAAACTCTGACTCTAGTGGTGACCTCTGATTCTAGTGGTGACCTCTGACCTGACTCTAGTGGTGACCTCTGACTCTAGTGGTGACCTCTGACCTGACTCTAGTGGTGACCTCTGACTCTAATGGTGACCTCTGACCTCTTTCCTCTGACCTTGCAGCCCCCCATCCCGTCTCCAGGACAACATGATGCCCATGTCACCTGACGACTTCAGACACCTGGAGCAGTTCGTCAGTGTGCCCAGTAACATCGATGACCTAGTGAGGCGCACACACACACACACACACACACACACACACACACACACACACACACACACACACACACACACACACACACACACACACACACACACACACACACACACACACACACACACACCTAATGGCTAATGTCAATACTAACAGGAAGGGTATTTGGGAGATCTCCTGTTTAAGAACTCTATACATTTTAGTGAAAAATGTGATTTCGGTAAATGCAGCGTTTGATGCTAACGTTAACGACATAATAATGCTTGTGAGTGCGATTGACGGCGCTGTAGTTAACACTAACGATACGATCGATGCTAACGCTGATTATCAATGCTAACGCTAATGATTAATGCTAACGCTAATGATTAATACTATTGTTAATATCAATACTAATGCTTGTGAGTGCGAGTGATGACGCTATTTAACACTAATTATACGATTTAGGCTAATGCTAATGATGAATGATAAAGCTAATGAGGAATGCTAACGCTAATGATCGATGCTAACGCTAATGATGAATGACAAGGCTAATGATGAATGCTAACGTTCTGTTTCTTCCTACAGATGACCGACTGACCGACGGCCTCACATCATGAGCGGCATAAACACATGGCATTGGCAGCCATGCTTTTTGTGTATTGTTTTTTTGTTTCAGGATATTCTTACTTATATCAGAGTATTCTAACTTTTGAGAGTACTTTTACTCACGAGAGTACTTTTACCTAAGAGAGTACTTAAGTGGTGTCCGAATGCCTTGACTTGTTTTCGAGCATATGAGTTTCTCTAAGTGTGCTGCAGGTTGTACGTTTGAATCCGTCTAACGTTATTTTGGGTTGTAGAGTTTGGGTAGTATGTAACGTTGTAGTTTGGGTAAAGGCTGTTCCCCATCTCCCCTTCAGAACCTCTGGCTTTAATTGATGTGCCCCAGATCACTGGAAACATAAAAAACACAAATAAAATGTTGTCAGGTGCCGAGATTCATGTTTCAGTGTCACTGGCCTATGATTAGTTACCTTAAGTAGGCCTTACCTTGGATAAGGTTCCTTAATGAGGCCTTACCTTGGATTAGATACCTTAAGTAGGCCTTATCTTCCCATATGTCTCATCACCCTGACTGCCTCCAGCAGCTCTCATCGTTGGTCAGTAAAACTTCTTTCTCTCTACGTTCCAGAGTTGAGTTTCACTATGAAAGCATTGGCAGACTTCAGGTTTATGTACACAGGCTTTATAAATACACACGTCACCGCCGCTACGGACGGCGTCATGAGAAAGGATCACTGTCGCTTTTACAAATAAATAACATCCATCACAAAGATGTGACGTCTTTCACCTGTTCGGACCTCGTCTGCGTAACCCTGCTGTCCGATCACACTGAAACCTTACACTGCACACACAAATATACACACACTTTAAGTTGGAGCAGTTGACAACTCAACACAACAGACTGACAGATTGAAAACTGCTGATAAACCAGCCTCAACAAGTGTCACCCAGTCTAGACTAGTCTCAACCAGTGTAAACCAGTCTAGACTAGTGTAAACCAGTCTAGTATAAACCAGTCATAATATCAACAGTTCTAACATCAGTATATATTTGTGGAGGCATCAAAGCAGTGCTCCTTTAGAAGGCATCGTCATATTTCTACGCAAGACCTTGTAACACGACCAGAAACACAGACAGTTGATTGTTTAATGAAGGGGCGGGGCCAATACAAAGGGGGCGGGGAAAAGAGGGGGGAGTATTATTCAGAGAAAGTGGATGGTCCCTTCAGGGGTTGAGGGATAAGAGTTGAATTCAGGCCAAGGTTAATGGGAAATGAAGGAGTTGAGGGTGGGGTTAAGGGCTAACAGGGTGAGGTTAAAGGCTAACAGAGGGGGGGGGGGTTAAGGGCTAACAGAGGGGGGGGTTAAGGGCTACAGCAGGCCATCCAGGTTGTTCCCAGAGGGGAGGTTAAGGGCTAACAGGGGGGGGGGTTAAGGGCTAACAGAGGAGGGGTTAAGGGCTACAGCAGGCCGTCCAGGTTGTTCCCAGAGGGGGGGTTAAGGGCTAACAGAGGGGGGGTTTAGGGCTAACAGAGGGGGGAGTTAAGGGCTAACAGAGGGAGGGTTAAGGGCTAACAGAGGGGGGGTTAAGGGCTACAGCAGGCCATCCAGGTTGTTCCCAGAGGGGGGTTAAGGGCTAACAGAGGGGGGGTTAAGGGCTACAGCAGGCCATCCAGGTTGTTCCCAGAGGGGGGGTTAAGGGCTAACAGAGGGGGGGTTAAGGGCTACAGCAGGCCGTCCAGGTTGTTCCCAGAGGGGGGGGTTAAGGGCTAACAGAGGGGGGGTTTAGGGCTAACAGAGGGGGGAGTTAAGGGCTAACAGAGGGGGGGTTAAGGGCTACAGCAGGCCATCCAGGTTGTTCCCAGAGGGGGGGTTAAGGGCTAACAGAGGGGGGGGGTTAAGGGCTAACAGAGGGGGGGGTTAAGGGCTAACAGAGGGGGGGTTAAGGGCTACAGCAGGCCATCCAGGTTGTTCCCAGAGGGGGGGTTAAGGGCTAACAGAGGGGGGGTTAAGGGCTAACAGAGGGGGGGGGTTAAGGGCTAACAGAGGGGGGGGTTAAGGGCGAACAGAGGGGGGGGGGGTTAAGGGCTAACAGAGGGGGGGTTAAGGGCTACAGCAGGCCGTCCAGGTTGTTCCCAGAGGGGGGGTTAAGGGCTAACAGAGGGGGGGTTAAGGGCTACAGCAGGCCGTCCAGGTTGTTCCCAGAGGGGGGGTTAAGGGCTAACAGAGGGGGGGTTAAGGGCTACAGCAGGCCATCCAGGTTGTTCCCAGAGGGGGGGTTAAGGGCTAACAGAGGGGGGGTTAAGGGCTAACAGAGGGGGGGGTTAAGGGCGAACAGAGGGGGGGGGGTTAAGGGCTAACAGAGGGGGGGTTAAGGGCTACAGCAGGCCGTCCAGGTTGTTCCCAGAGGGGGGGTTAAGGGCTAACAGAGGGGGGGTTAAGGGCTACAGCAGGCCGTCCAGGTTGTTCCCAGAGGGGGGGTTAAGGGCTAACAGAGGGGGGGTTAAGGGCTACAGCAGGCTGTTCCCAGAGGGGGGGTTAAGGGCTAACAGAGGGGGGGTTAAGGGCTACAGCAGGCCGTCCAGGTTGTTCCCAGAGGGGGGGTTAAGGGCTAACAGAGGGGGGGTTAAGGGCTACAGCAGGCCGTCCAGGTTGTTCCCAGAGGGGGGGGTTAAGGGCTAACAGAGGGGGGGTTAAGGGCTACAGCAGGCTGTTCCCAGAGGGGGGGTTAAGGGCTAACAGAGGGGGGGTTAAGGGCTACAGCAGGCTGTTCCCAGAGGGGGGGTTAAGGGCTAACAGAGGGGGGGTTAAGGGCTACAGCAGGCCGTCCAGGTTGTTCCCAGAGGGGGGGTTAAGGGCTAACAGAGGGGGGGTTAAGGGCTACAGCAGGTTGTTCCCAGAGGGGGGGTTAAGGGCTAACAGAGGGGGGGTTAAGGGCTACAGCAGGCCGTCCAGGTTGTTCCCAGAGGGGGGGTTAAGGGCTAACAGAGGGGGGGTTAAGGGCTACAGCAGGCCGTCCAGGTTGTTCCCAGAGGGGGGGTTAAGGGCTAACAGAGGGGGGGTTAAGGGCTAACAGAGGGGGGAGTTAAGGGCTAACAGAGGGAGGGTTAAGGGCTACAGCAGGCCGTCCAGGTTGTTCCCAGAGGGGGGGTTAAGGGCTAACAGAGGGAGGGTTAAGGGCTATAGCAGGCCGTCCAGGTTGTTCCCTGCCACCTCAGGGGTCTGGGGGGGCTGGGGGGGGCTGGGGGGGGGGTGGTAGTCCTGCAGGATGGTGACCACGTCATGATGGCCGAAATGCACCGCCTCGTCCATAGGGGTGTTCCCCCACCTGCACACACACACACACACACACACACACACAAGCACAAATGGCAGAAAGTGTAGCATATATGTGTGTGTGTGTGTGTGTGTGTGTGTGTGTGTGTGTGTGTGTGTGTGTGTGTGTGTGTGTGTGTGTGTGTGTGTGTGTGTGTGTACCTGTCTTTAGGGACTGCGTTGACCTTACAGGCCTCCAGGAGGAACCGAACCACCTCAGCATGACCTGAAACGCACACGCACGCACACGAACACACACACACACACACACACACACACACACACACACACACACACACACACAGTTAGAGGTGGCCCAGCCGTCCGCCCTCAGTGAATGACAGGCTCTTGTCAGGGAGCCAGTTTGTGGGCGTCGGCCTCTCCGTGAGTCATTTGATTTCTGACCAATCAGACATCTCTTCCTTGATTGGTTTGGGGAAGCCAACTGGCCTGTCAATCAAAGGTGTTAACCAGTAGCTAGTGTGTTCTGTGATGTGATGTCTCTCTGGGTCATCAGGGTAGTCCTGCCCCACACCTCAACGCTCCCCCCCCCCCCCCCCCCAGTGGGTGGTGGTGGTCTCCCCCCCCCCCAGTGGGGGGTGGTGGTCTCACCCCCCCCCCAGTGGGTGGTCTCACTCTACCTTCGGCTGCCGCCACATGGAGCGCCGTCCGCGAGTCGTAGTCCCTCTGCTCCATATCCATGGAGGACAGCGCAAACCTACACACACACACACACACACACACACACACACACACACACACACACACACACACACACACACACACACACACACACACACACACACACAGTAGGTTAAGGGGAGGTTGGGGCTCTCAGTGCAGTAGGTTAAGGGGAGGTTGTGACTCTCAGTGCAGTAGGTTAAGGGGAGGTTGGGGCTCAGGGCAGTAGGTTAAGGGGAGGTTGTGGCTCTGTGCAGTAGGTTAAGGGGAGGTTGGGGCTCAGGGCAGTAGGTTAAGGGGAGGATGTGGCTCTGTGCAGTAGGTTAAGGGGAGGTTGGGGCTCAGTGCAGTAGGTTAAGGGGAGGTTGTGGCTCAGTGCAGTCGGTTAAGGGGAGGTTGTGGCTCTGTGCAGTAGGTTAAGGGGAGGTTGGGGCTCAGTGCAGTAGGTTAAGGGGAGATTGTGGCTCAGTGCAGTAGGTTAAGGGGAGGTTGGGGCTCAGGGCAGTAGGTTAAGGGGAGGTTGTGGCTCTGTGCAGTAGGTTAAGGGGAGGTTGTGGCTCTGTGCAGTAGGTTAAGGGGAGGTTGGGGCTCAGTGCAGTAGGTTAAGGGGAGGTTGTGGCTCAGTGCAGTCGGTTAAGGGGAGGTTGTGGCTCTGTGCAGTAGGTTAAGGGGAGGTTGGGGCTCAGTGCAGTAGGTTAAGGGGAGGTTGTGGCTCAGTGCAGTAGGTTAAGGGGAGGTTGTGGCTCTGTGCAGTAGGTTAAGGGGAGGTTGGGGCTCAGGGCAGTAGGTTAAGGGGAGGTTGTGGCTCAGTGCAGTAGGTTAAGGGGAGGTTGTGGCTCTCAGTGCAGTAGGTTAAGGGGAGGTTGGGGCTCAGGGCAGTAGGTTAAGGGGAGGTTGTGGCTCAGGGCAGTAGGTTAAGGGGAGGTTGGGGCTCAGTGCAGTAGGTTAAGGGGAGGTTGTGGCTCTCAGTGCAGTAGGTTAAGGGGAGGTTGTGGCTCTCAGTGCAGTAGGTTAAGGGGAGGTTGTGGCTCAGTGCAGTAGGTTAAGGGGAGGTTGTGGCTCTGTGCAGTAGGTTAAGGGGAGGTTGTGGCTCTCACGGCAGTAGGTTAAGGGGAGGTTGGGGCTCAGGGCAGTAGGTTAAGGGGAGGTCTCACCTCCTCAGCGCGGACACGTCTCCAGTGTAGGCAGCAAACAGCAGATTAATCACAGACTTCACCTGCAAACAAACAGCAGTGATCGGATCAATCAGGACGATCAGCCATATGATCAATAACATAGCAACTACAAGAGACAGACAGACAGACAGACAGACAGACACCCACCCTCTGGTCTCCCCCCTCCCTGCGGGGGTCCAGTTTCTTGGCGAAGTGTTTCAGGTTGTCGTAGTTGTGGAAGTTACACAGAGACAGCAGATCCTGAAACCGACCAATCACAGGTTACTACTGACCGACCAATCACACACTACTACTGACCGACCAATCACACACTACTACTGACCAACCAATCACACACTACTACTGTGTAGCATTAATGTTGTCAGAGAAGCTGTAGCCTAGACTTATCAGTGACACTATAGCGTAGCGTTAGCGTTGCGGGTGGAGCTGTAGCCTAGCGTTATCCTTGAGGCTGTAGCATTAGCGTTGTGGGTGGCGCTACAGCGTAGCGTTAGCGTTGTGGGTGGAGCTGTAGCCTAACGTTATCCTTGAGGCTGCAGCGTTAGCGTTGTGGGTGGAGCTGTAGCCTAGCGTTATCCTTGAGGCTGTAGCATTAGCGTTGTGGGTGGCGCTGCAGCGTTAGCGTTGTGGGTGGAGCTGTAGCCTAGCGTTATCCTTGAGGCTGCAGCGTTAGCGTTGTGGGTGGAGCTGTAGCCTAGCGTTATCCTTGAGGCTGTAGCATTAGCGTTGTGGGTGGCGCTGCAGCGTTAGCGTTGTGGGTGGCGCTACAGCGTAGCGTTAGCGTTGTGGGTGGAGCTGTAGCCTAGCGTTATCCTTGAGGCTGTAGCATTAGCGTTGTGGGTGGCGCTGCAGCGTAGCGTTAGCGTTGTGGGTGGAGCTGTAGCCTAGCGTTATCAGTGAGGCTGCAGCGTTAGCGTTGTGGGTGGAGCTGTAGCCTAGCGTTATCCTTGAGGCTGTAGCGTTAGCGTTGTGGGTGGCGCTGCAGCGTAGCGTTAGCGTTGTGGGTGGAGCTGTAGCCTAGCGTTATCCTTGAGGCTGTAGCGTTAGCGTTGTGGGTGGCGCTGCAGCGTTAGCGTTGTGGGTGGAGCTGTAGCCTAGCGTTATCAGTGAGGCTGTAGCGTTAGCGTTGTGGGTGGCGCTGCAGCGTAGCGTTAGCACGGCGGGCTGACGTACGGTGCAGAAGCGGATCCCTCTGACACTGTTGCCCAGCTTGTCCAGCGGGGGCGACCAACACATGACCCCCATCACGTTGGGCACCACCAGCAGGATCCCCCCCGACACCCCAGACTTGGCCGGCAGGCCCACCTGGGGGAGCAGCGCACCGCAGGGGGTTACCACGGTCACAGGGGTTACCACGGTTACAGTGACTACAGTTACCAAGGGTACAGGGTTAGCAATGCTGCCCATGTTTTACCGGGATTATGGAGGTCACAGGGTCACCAAGGTTACAGGGTTACCAAGGTGACAGGGTGACAAGGTTAGAGGGTTACCAAGGTCACCAAGGTTACAGGGTCACCAAGGTTACAGGGTGACAGTGTTACCAAGGTTACAGGGTTACCAAGGCTACAGGGTTACCAAGGTCACCAAGGTTACCAAGGTCACCAAGGTTACAGGGTTACCAAGGTCACCAAGATAACAGGGTTACAGGGTCACCGAGGTTAAAGGGTTACCGGGTGACAAGGTCACCGAGGTGAAAGGGTGACAGGGGTTAGCAGCAGCAGGCTGAGCAGCGGTACTGACGTGGAAGGCGAACTGGCCTGAGAAGTCGTACATGCCACAGGAGTGCATGAGGCTCAGGGTGTTCCGCACCGCCTCCGGGCTCAGGACACGCTCTCCTGTGATTGGACAGAAGCCGCCGTTGGCCAGTGTGGCCGCCATGACGCTAGCGCTCTCACAGGTGACCTCTATGGAGCAGAGCTAGCAGGGAGGAGAGACGTTAGCATTAGCTCAGTGGCTAACTGAACAGCTAGCAGGGAGGAGAGACGTTAGCATAAGGTCACTGGATAACTGAACAGCTAGCAGGGAGGAGAGAATCAACAGCTAACTGAATGGCTAGCTCACTGGCTAATTGAACAGCTAGCAGGAAGGAGAGACGCTAGCATTAGCTCACTGGCTAACTGAACAGCTAGCAGGGAGGAGAGACTCGACAGCTAACTGATAGCTCACTGGCTAACTGAACTTGTTGGCCATTGGATCAAACATTGAAATGACAAGCTAACTCCCAGCTAACTGAAGAGGGAGCTAACAGACAAGCCCTTCGAATACAGAGCTGGACTTATCCCAACCTGGACGACCTGTCGAGCCAGTGCTGTGGTCGCCTCAACAACAGAACAATCAACATCATCCGTTTCTCCCGTCACACGGAAGAGGATCTGTTCATCACTGACCTGGAAGTAGAAATCCAGGATGGAGGTCATGTCCGTTCCCTCGGGGAAACACTGAAAGAAAGAGACGGTGTCAGACTGATAGCCCCCCCCCAGCAGATGGTACAGTCCACTGGCATCACCAGTGGGAGTGTCCACCACTGGTGACCAATGGGTGGATTGTGGAGCGGAGTCTCGTGGTCTCCTACCTTCTTCTCCTTCAGGTAGTAGCCAATAGCAAAGTTGCGGTCTCCTGACTCTCGCTCTGACTGGAACCTGCGAGGGAAACACCGCGGGTTAGGCTCCAGCGGCCGCAGCTCCTCCACTTAGACTGCAACATCACACTCAACGTAATACTGCATGGAGTGCAGTGCTTTAAAAGGAATGCAGTACTCTGTGAGGAGGTTGGTATTGGAGTATATTGTACTCACGTGGCATTGCTGAAGCCTACATACTCATTTCCTGCCAATTTGTTCATGAAGTCCATAACCTAGAGATACAAACCAGATCAACACCAGGTCCACACCAGATCAACACCAGGTCCACACCAGATCAACACCATCATAAATTCAGAATAGTGTTAGTCCATTTTTAGCTTAGAATTAGTGATGTGTAGCAAGCTATTCTAACACACACACACACACACACACACACACACACACACACACACACACACACACACACACACACACACACACACACACACACACACACACACACACACACACACACACACACACACACACACACACACACACACACACACACACACACACATACTCACATAGTCGAACTTCTCAGCGTTGCTCGCTCCGTGCTGTCAACCAGAAATACTCAGTTATAAATGACAAACATTTAGCTAACACATAGCTTATGTATTAGCACTTCAACTGACATCGAGTTGATCAAACAGAGATAGCCAAAACACTACCGTAAGGATTAGGATAGGAATCATGCTGGGATTCATTCAAGGATTTAAGTCTTAACATCAGAGTAGTGACTTATTTGAGATGACCAGGTGAGAGGGTTAGATTATGATTAAACTATGATTAATCTGATTCTTGTGTCTAGTTAAAGTGTTGGTTAGTCAGTCTACTCTATTAGTTAGAGACATACACATCTGGAGGTCCTGTTCTAAACATCTGGTTGATATCTAGTGGATCTGGTTCAGGAGACAGAGTGTTGGTTAGTTGGTTAGTCGACTGTAGAGGTACTAGTTTATATCTAGTGGATCTGGTTCAGGAGACAGAGTGTTGGTTAGTTGGTTAGTCGACTGTAGAGGTACCACTTTATATCTAGTGGATCTGGTTCAGGAGGCAGAGTGTTGGTTAGTTTGTTAGTCGACTGTAGAGGTACTAGTTTATATCTAGTGGATCTGGTTCAGGAGGCAGACTGTTGGTTAGTTAGTTAGTCGACTGTAGAGGTACTAGTTTATATCTAGTGGATCTGGTTCAGGAGGCAGAGTGTTGGTTAGTTAGTTAGTCGACTGTAGAGGAAGCCAACATCACCTGAGACGCTTAGAACTAGCATCTGAGAGGGTCCATAAGAGTTGGTAGCTCTCGGCCCCCGGCCTATGAGATCACAGGGACCACCGCCCGGCCTATCAGATCACAGGGACCACCGCCCGGCCTATCAGAGCACAGGGACCACCGCCCGGCCTATCAGATCACAGGGACCACAGCCCGGCCTATCAGAGCACAGGGACCACCGCCCGGCCTATCAGAGCAAAGGGAACACCGCCCGGCCTATCAGAACACAGGGACCACCGCCCGGCCTATCAGAACACAGGGACCACCACCCGGCCTATCAGAACACAGGGACCACCACCCGGCCTATCAGATCACAGGGACCACCGCCCGGCCTATCAGAACACAGGGACCACCGCCCGGCCTATCAGAGCACAGGGACCACCGCCCGGCCTATCAGAGCACAGGGACCACCGCCGGCCTATCAGAGCACAGGGACCACCGCCGGCCTATCAGATGTCAGCCAGTCCTCCGGTACGGGGGGCTCTGTAGCGTCGGCCCCTAGCTACGTCACCAACCACATCACTAGGGGCCGCTCGGTGGTGATCGGTCGCCGGGGAACGGCTGCAGAAACCGGAGCCGACCGGATGGTGTCTTCATGGAGGCGATGCGACGGATCCGGATCGGAGCGGTCGGGCGCGTGGGCAAGCGACGGCCCCCCTCTCTCTCTCTTAATCCCAGAGAGGATCATCTCTAATCCCCTCCTGGCCTCCGCCAGCCTCGCTCCACGTCCTCTACCCCCCTCCACCAGGCCCGCTACGTCACCCCCAGCCCGCTACGTCACCCCCAGCCCGCTACGTCACTCCACGTCCTCTACCCCCCCCCTCCACCAGGCCCGCTACGTCACTCCACGTCCTCTACCCCCCCCCTCCACCAGGCCCGCTACGTCACTCCACGTCCTCTACCCCCGCCCTCCACCAGGCCCGCTACGTCACTCCCAGCGCCGCTACGTCACTCCCAGCCCGCTACGTCACTCCCAGCCCGCTACGTCGCTACGTCACTCCCAGCGCCGCTACGTCACTCCCAGGTACCTGCTGTATAGCAGAGGTGTGTGTGTGGTGTGCACGTACCTTAATAAGTGACGTGCACACAATGGCTCCGGCGTTCACCATGGGGTTGTGGGGTTTATCTGAAGAACATCAATCACAGCATGACATCACAGCATGACATCACGTAACTTCACAGCATGACATCACATGACATCACAGCATGACATCACAGCATGACATCACAGCATGACATCACAGCATGACATCACAGCATGACATCACATCGTGAGACCAGAGGTGAGACCAGAGGGTGAGTCCAGAGGGTGAGATAAGAGGTGAGACCAGAGGGTGAGACCAGAGGTGAGAACAGAGGGTGAGTCCAGAGGGTGAGACCAGAGGTGAGACCAGAGGGTGAGATAAGAGGTGAGACCAGAGGGTGAGATAAGAGGTGAGACCAGAGGGTGAGACCAGAGGGTGAGACCAGAGACCAGAGGGTGAGACCAGAGACCAGAGGGTGAGACCAGAGGTGAGACCAGAGGGTGAGACCAGAGGGTGAGACTAGAGGGTGAGATAAGAGGTGAAACCAGAGGGAGAGACCAGAGGGTGAGACTAAATGGTGAGACCAGAGGGTGAGACCAGAGACTAAAGGGTGAGACCAGAGGGTGAGACCAGCGGGTGAGACCAGAGGGTGAGATAAGAGGTGAGACCAGAGGGTGAGACCTGAGGGTGAGACCAGAGGGTGAGACCTGAGGGTGAGACCAGAGGGTGAGACCTGAGGGTGAGACCAGAGGTGAGACCAGAGGGTGAGACCAGAGGGTGAGACCAGAGGGTGAGACCAGCGGGGGAGGCCAGAGGGTGAGACTAAATGGTGAGACCAGAGGGTGAGACCAGAGACTAAAGGGTGAGACCAGAGGGTGAGACCAGAGACTAAAGGGTGAGACCAGAGGGTGAGACCAGAGGGTGAGACCAGAGGGTGAGACCAGAGGGTGAGACCTGAGGGTGAGGCCAGAGGGTGAGACCAGAGGGTGAGACCAGCGGGTGAGGCCAGAGGGTGAGACCAGCGGGAGAGACCAGCGGGGGAGGCCAGAGGGTGAGACCAGCGGGAGAGACCAGCGGGGGAGACCAGAGGCTGTCTCACCGTCCTCGTTGAGGAAGAGCTTGTTGAAGCGCAGGCCGCTGGGCTCCTTGCCGATGAAGCGGTGCACGTAGTCGGTGCCGTGGTCGTGCACGGCGATGGCGTACTTCAGCGGCTTCACACACGACTGCAGGCAGAACGGCACCTTGGTGTCCCCCACCGTGTGCCTGGGGGGAGGGGGGGGGGAGGGAGGGGGAGGGAGGGGGAGGGGGGGGGAGGGAGGGGGAGGGAGAGGTCAAACCAGTCGACCTACAGGTGAAGGGTCTCCCCGCCGCCCCCCTCCCCTCTCGGTACCTCAGCCCCACCGCGGCGACCCCACCCAGAGAGGGATCTGGGGTTACGGGGGGTGCGCTGTCGATGGGGGCGGTGTGGATGGGGCATTGTGGGTAATGTAGTACCTCTGTCCGTCTACGGTGCAGAGGGACACGGCCCAGAGGTCGGGGCTGAAGCGGGCCAGCTGGGGGATGTAGTCCGCCACCTAGAGGACAGACGGAGGCTACATCAACGAGGACCGGCTGAGGTGTGAGGGCTGTGATTGGTTGTGGGGGGGGGGGGCGCTGAGGTATGAGGGCTGTGATTGGTTGTGGGGGGGGGGGCGCTGAGGTGTGAGGGCTGTGATTGGTTGTGGGGGGGGGGGGCGCTGAGGTGTGAGGGCTGTGATTGGTTGTGGGGGGGGGGGCGCTAAGGTATGAGGGCTGTGATTGGTTGTGGGGGGGGGGGGCGTTGAGGTATGAGGGCTGTGATTGGTTGTGGGGGGGGGGGCGCTGAGGTATGAGGGCTGTGATTGGTTGTGGGGGGGGGGTGGCGTTGAGGTGTGAGGGCTGTGATTGGTTGTGGGGGGGGGGGGCGCTGAGGTATGAGGGCTGTGATTGGTTGTGGTGGGGGGGGGGGCGCTGAGGTATGAGGGCTGTGATTGGTTGTGGGGGGGGGGCGTTGAGGTATGAGGGCTGTGATTGGTTGTGGGGGGGGGCGTTGAGGTATGAGGGCTGTGATTGGTTGTGGTGTCGGGGGGGGCTCACCTGCCCCCCAGGTATCTTCTTGGCGTTGTGGTAGAGCTCGTCGATGTGCGCGCAGAAGGGCTGGAAGTCCGGGATGACGAACTTCTTGCGGAACGCCTGCGTCAGCAGCACGATGTTACTCTGCACACACCTGGAGCCAGAGGCGTCAGGACCCCCCCCACCAAAGGACCCCCCCACCTGGAGCCAGAGGCGTCAGGACCCCCCCCCACCAAAGGACCCCCCACCTGGAGCCAGAGGCGTCAGGACCCCCCCCCCACAGGACCCCCCCCACCAAAGGACCCCCCACCTGGAGCCAGAGGCGTCAGGACCCCCCCCACAGGACCCCCCCCACCAAAGGACCCCCCACCTGGAGCCAGAGGCGTCAGGACCCCCCCACAGGACCCCCCCCACCAAAGGACCCCCCACCTGGAGCCAGAGGCGTCAGGACCCCCCCCCACAGGACCCCCCCCACCAAAGGACCCCCCCACCTGGAGCCAGAGGCGTCAGGACCCCCCCACAGGACCCCCCCCACCAAAGGACCCCCCACCTGGAGCCAGAGGCGTCAGGACCCCCCCCACAGGACCCCCCCCACCAAAGGACCCCCCCACCTGGAGCCAGAGCGTCAGGACCCCCCCCACAGGACCCCCCCCCACCAAAGGACCCCCCACCTGGAGCCAGAGGCGTCAGGACCCCCCCGCTACCACCCCCCCCCCCGCTGAGCTACAGGGAGTAGAACCCCAGCCCTGCAGTGTTAGTGCCTGTTAGACCTGACTGGGTCTGGGTCTGGGTCTGGGACTGGGTCAGGGTCTGGGTCTGGGTCTTGGTCTGGGTCTGGGTCTGGTGGTCTGGTGGTCTGGGTCTGGGACTGGGTCTGGGTCTGGGTCTGGGTCTGGGACTGGGTCTGGGTCTGGGTCTAGGTCTGGGTCTGGGCAGAGGGTCCGGGTTCGTACTTCTTGAAAAGGTGCCGGTCCAGGGCTCCATCCGACGTGGTCTTCATGATGACCTTCAGCATCTCCATACACTCCTTGAGGCGGGGGTCTCCGGTCCGGAGACCAGTGGCCTTCAAAGCCTAGGGGGGGGGGGGGGGGGGGGACCAGAACACAGTTAGACCCTCTGGACCCTGTTAGACCCTGGACCCTTTTACACCCTGACCCTGAGACCCCGAGACCCTGTTAGACCCTGAGACCCTGTTAGACCCCGAGACCCTGTTAGACCCTGGACCCTGAGACCCCGAGACCCTGTTAGACCCCGAGACCCTGTTAGACCCTGGACCCTGAGACCCCGAGACCCTGTTAGACCCTGAGACCCTGTTGGACCCTGTTAGACCCTGAGACCCTGTTAGACCCCGAGACCCTGTTAGACCCTGAGACCCTGTTAGACCCTGGACCCTGAGACCCCGAGACCCTGTTAGACCCCGAGACCCTGTTGGACCCTGTTAGACCCTGAGACCCTGTTAGACCCCGAGACCCTGTTAGACCCTCTAGACCCTGTTGGACCCTGTTGGACCCTCTAGACCCTACAGACCCTGTTAGACCCTGTTAGACCCTCTAGACCCTGGACCCTGGACCCTGTTGGACCCTCTAGACCCTGTTGGACCCTGTTGGACCCTGTTGGACCCTCTAGACCCTGTTGGACCCTGTTGGACCCTCTAGACCCTGTTGACCCTGTTGGACCCTCTAGACCCTGTTGGACCCTCTAGACCCTGTTGGACCCTGTTGGACCCTCTAGACCCTGTTGGACCCTGTTGGACCCTCTAGACCCTGTTGGACCCTGTTGGACCCTCTAGACCCTGTTGGACCCTGTTGGACCCTGTTGGACCCTCTAGACCCTGTTGGACCCTGTTGGACCCTCTAGACCCTGTTGGACCCTGGAGCCGTACCGTGGTGAACTTGTGGGCGGGGATCCTCTCCTGGCCCTCGGCGATGGTGTAGAACAGGAGGTCCTCCAGGCTGGGCAGGATGCCCGCCTTCCTTCTCCTGCGGACAGAGAGCAGCGCTCAGGAGAACAGGAAGTGGGATCCACTGCACAGGAAGTAGACAAGCAAGGTTCAGCGGAGCCCATTAACCACTTTGGGAAAAGGTTTGGACCATTAAAGAACATTAGCTTTGTGCCAAAGGATACTCGTTTAGAGTCGGGCAAAGACTAGCTGAGTGCCAAATACCACGCTCAGCCAGATGGGAAAGAATGCTAGCCTAATGCTCAGGGATGCTAGCTTAATGCTAAGGGAGGCCAGCTTAAGGATAAGGGAGGCTAGCTTAATGCTAAGGGATGCTAGCTTAATGCTAAGGGATGCTAGCTCAGTGCTCAACAACACCAGTTGAGCGCTGAATAATGCTAGTGTTTTGCTAAACAACATCACATCTCTTACTGGATGCATTGTCATTCCAGGGGTCTATGCTATTGGGGGTCTAGGTGATCAAATAGTCCCAGTACTTTTCCAGCAGTTCCTACAGTAGAGGAAGGTTAGATGGATCGCCCGCGGTAGGAATACCAGACCCAGACCCCTGCAGCAGCCTGGACCAGAACCGTTCCTCTTGAAGAGGAGTTCAAGGCCATGGGAAAATGGACCGATGGTTTGTGGTCGGAATACTCTCGGAATGATCCATGATGGTTTCTAGAACCAGTACTACGATGTTTGACCTCTGAGTCACCAAGCGGAGGTCGTCTCCAATATGTTAGCTGACATTCCGGTCTGGGATTCCAAGGAGCGCCGGAACATCTAGAGGAGGCCGGCACAAGGGATCATCTAGTGCCTGTTTGGGTTCCTCCAATCCGATGGGCGCAGTGCATCATGGGAGATTAATCACCCAGTGCATCATGGGAAATGAATCATGCAGTGCATCATGGGAGATGAATCCTGCAGTGCATCATGGGAGATGAATCCTGCAGTGCATCATGGGAGATGAATCCTGCAGTGCATCATGGGAGATGAATCCTGCAGTGCATCATGGGAGATTAATCCTGCACTGCTGATCCATCTGATTGGTCATTATAAGCCTATGACAGCTGTCCTGTTACCTGGTTGGTTACAAACCTACAGGAGGCTAAAGGGGGGGGGGGGGAGAACGAATAAAGGTCAAATAAACACATACTTACAAATGCAAAGCAAGCAGACCCACAGGGAGGGAGAGAGAGAGACAGACAGACAGACAGACAGACACAGACAGACAGACAGACAGACAGACAGACAGACAGACAGACGGTGTGCACAGTCGCACACAATGATGATTTAGTCTCAACAGAACACTCCCCAAAAAAAACAACAACTTCAATTGGATCAAAAAAACGAAAAGGTGGTTGGGGGGGGGGTGTACGGGCCGGGGTAATGGTGGTGGGGGTGGTGTTGGGGATTGGGGGTGGTGGTGGGGGTCGGCAGCCAACCAGGCTATTGCCGGCCCCCCCCCCCCCGAGCCGTCCTACCGGACACATTCACCGGAACATGCCTACCAGACAGATGGAAACCAGCCGTCTGACCCCCGGCTACCCAGAGACACAACGTCAGATATATATATATATATATATATATATATATATATATATATATATATATATATATATATATATATATTTATGATATCCATAATATGAGCTATCCCATGATGGAGGACCGTAGATGACCTACTTCTCCGCGGCCGAGTCCTTGCTCGTCTCACCGCCGCCGTCGCTCTTGGAGCAGAGGGCTCTGGTCTGCGTGTGTACGGCCGGGTGCGGGGGCCGGGCGGCCGGGGTTCGGTGGAGGCTCCAGGGGGCCGGAGCAGGTGCCCAGCTGCCCCGGTTCGGCAGCCTCCCCGCCGGCCACTCGCTGCTGAGACATCGCGCTGTGCTCCCCCCCGCCACGCAGGACAAGGGCCGCTTAAGGTTGGACTGGAACACGTCTGTGAGCCCCGACAAAGAACGCAGATGTAACATTTCGATCTGAATTATCTTAATTATCTGAATTAACGCTATTCTCAGCGACCCGGTCGGATGGAGTGATGCGAAACGAGCGTCGCGTAACGGTTTCCTCTGATTGACTCGCAGTCTACTGGTCCCGCCCACTGCGCTCCTGCTGCAAATTCTATTGGCTACTGACAGTGTGGCTGCTCTCCTGATTTGCTCGTGAAGCTGTCAGTCATCCGAACAGCTCAGGTTTGTTTTCAGCAGCTCTAAAACACGGGGGCGTGTCAGAGAGCATCTCATCATATACTTAACATGAGAATAATGATAACAGTAGCCCAGTAACAAGAATAATGCTAATTATTGCAACTGTAATAGAATAGGATGAATAATCCGACGCATTCACCTGGAAAGCCAGGTGAATGCGTCGACACCGCCTGGTGTCGCCACCAGATGGCGGTGTTGTGTTAGTTTGATTCAACCGAGATCGCGAAAGCCCTCCCGATTCAGGTGCTGGACGTAATTAAGTGAAATAATAAGCGAGTTTCAAATCAAGCATGCGTTGCGTTGCCTCCCATAACATTATGCACTCTGGGATCAAAACGTCAGAAATGCTAGTGATAACTTCCCTATGCGACATATGACATGACTTTAAAAACTCGCGGGAGCCCCCTCCGTCTCATGTCTCAAATAAATGCGGACATAAGACACTCCCCTCATCATATCAAAACGTTGCCCTGGTTGGTTGGAATTGCCACGTAGAATTCCCCACGTGAGAAATGACGTAGCCTAACTCCGTTCAAAGAGGCGTGCCCTCTCCCAAACAATGCTTTTTCAAACTAGGAGAAGTGCACCTT
>NC_082385.1:34591649-34594149 GCF_031168955.1 Gadus macrocephalus
GGGGTCACACTGCTCTAGAGGTCCCTGGGGTCAGGGGTCACACTGCTCTAGAGGTCCCTGGGGTCAGGGCTCACACTGCTCTAGAGGTCCCTGGGGTCAAGGGTCACCCTGCTCTAGAGGTCCCTGGGGTGAGGGGTCACACTGCTCTAGAGGTCCCTGGGGTCAAGGGTCACCCTGTTCTCCTGGGGGTATTAAGGTCACAGGTCAAAGGTCAGGATACTGCACAGTGTCGCCGCCGACGGCGACCACCAGGAGGAGGCGCTCCCACAGCACCACCACCGAGGGCTGCTGGGTCTGGGGCCGGCGGCACCTGAGGAGAGGGAGACAGGCAGTCAGGGAGACAGGCAGGGAGACAGGCAGTCAGGGAGACAGGCAGTCCGGGAGACAGGCAGGCAGGGAGACAGGCAGTCAGGGAGACAGGCAGGCAGGGAGACAGGCAGTCAGGGAGACAGGCAGTCAGGGAGACTGGCAGTCAGGGAGACTGGCAGTCAGGGAGACAGGTAGACAGGGAGACAGGGAGACAGGTAGTCAGGGAGACAGGCAGTCAGGGAGACAGGCAGTCAGGGAGACAGGCAGTCAGGGAGACTGGCAGTCAGGGAGACAGGTAGGGAGACAGACAGGGAGACAGGTAGGCAGACAGACAGGGAGACAGGTAGGGAGACAGTCAGGGAGACAGGTAGACAGGGAGACAGGCAGTCAGGGAGACAGGTAGGGAGACAGACAGGTAGGGAGACAGGCAGTCAGAGAGACAGGCAGTCAGGGAGACTGGCAGTCAGGGAGACAGGGAGACAGGTAGTCAGGGAGACAGGCAGTCAGGGAGACAGGCAGTCAGGGAGACAGGTAGGGAGACAGACAGGGAGACAGGTAGGGAGACAGACAGGGAGACAGGTAGGGAGACAGTCAGGGAGACAGGTAGACAGGGAGGGAGACAGACAGGGAGGGAGACAGACAGACAGGTAGGGAGACAGACAGGTAGGTAGACTGACAGACAGGTAGGGAGACAGACAGGTAGGTAGAGTGACAGACAGGTAGGGAGACAGACAGGTAGGTGGACTGACAGACAGGTAGGGAGACAGACAGGTCGACAGGTAACAACATACCAGACCATCTGTTTAGGAGGGCTTCTGATTTTGGTGTCCACCTCACTCAGTTTATCCTGACAACGCAGACCATAATAAACACTGTGACTATAAACAGACCATAATAAACACTGTGACTATAAACAGACCATAAACAACACTGTGACTATAAACAGACCATAATAAACACTGTGACTATAAACAGACCATAATAAACACTGTGACTATAAACAGACCATAATAAACACTGACTATAAACAGACCATAATAAACACTGACTATAAACAGACCATAATAAACACTGCTACTATAAACAGACCATAATAAACACTGCTACTATAAACAGACCATAATAAACATTCAAACGTGGGTGTGAGCATGAGGGTTTAACCTGGCTGTGGGCGTGGTCTTACCTGCAGGTGGGTGGGGTCTAACCTGGCTGTGGGCGTGGTCTTACCTGCAGGTGTGTGGGGTCTAACCTGGCTGTGGGTGTTTTCTTACGTTCAGGTGGGTGGGGTCTGAACTGGCTGTGGGCGTGGTCTTACCTGCAGGTGGGTGGGGTCTGACCTGGCTGTGGGCGTGTTCTTACGTTCAGGTGGGTGGGGTCTGAACTGGCTGTAGGCGTGGTCTTACCTGCAGGTGGGTGGGGTCTGACCTGGCTGTGGGCGTGTTCTTACGTTCAGGTGGGTGGGGTCTGAACTGGCTGTGGGCGTGGTCTTACCTGCAGGTGGGTGGGGTCTGACCTGGCTGTGGGCGTGTTCTTACGTTCAGGTGGGTGGGGTCTGACCTCGCTGTGGGCGTGGTCTTACCTGCAGGTGGGTGGGGTTTAACCTGGCTGTGGGCGTGGTCTTACCTGCAGGTGGGTGGGGTCTGACCTGGCTGTGGGCGTGGTCTAACCTGGCTGTGGGCGTGTTCTTACGTTCAGGTGGGTGTGGCTTAACCTGGCTGTGGGCGGGTCTTACCTGCAGGTTGGCGAGTCCCGTCCACAGGTGTCCCGTGTCGGTGAACAGGGCGAGGTACTTATAGCTGAAGGAGACGGCGATGTGGACGAACACACCGTCCAGAGGGGACCCACCTGGCAGGACCTGGGACACAGGTACACTATAACACTGTCCTGAGGGACACACCTGGTACACAGGTACACTATAACACTGTCCTGAGGGACACACCTGGGACACAGGTACACTATAACACTGTCCTGAGGGGACCCACCTGGCAGGACCTGGGACACAGGTACACTATAACACTGTCCTGAGGGACACACCTGGCAGGACCTGGGACACAGGTACACTAATACACTGTCCCTATGTAATGTATACATACAATACATATATTATCAAAGGTATATAATGTGTACGTACCACGGAGGTGCAGCAGGTGTTGTATAGTATGTGTATAATGTATATAGTGTGTATAGTATG
>NC_082385.1:34599149-34639149 GCF_031168955.1 Gadus macrocephalus
ATGTGCTGGTTGATGCCTTTTTCTAATGTGCAAAAATTGTTCTTGTTTGCATGATATATTTATGTTTTACATGGATGGCATACTACCTCAAGATCTATGTTTATTCTGGTTTTATATATTATGTTGATCTTGTATAATGTTTGATCCAAAATAAAGTGCAACACTGCATTTTCTCACAGATTGTGAGCATGAATCATAATCTTATCTAATCATACCGTGCTTTTCCATGTGTGTAAGGTTGCATTCCTAAGACATTCAAACTATACAGTACAATCACAGAGACAGATGTTGTATCAAAAGATAAAACAAATTATATGGAAATACAGATCAAAACCCCGTCAGCGACTGCTAATGAGGTACTGTAACTGGGTCTTGGAGGGTTGTCCCATTTCGTAGGGGTAGGGTCGAGGGGTAAGGGGTAGGGGTAGGGTTTAGGTGGAGGTTTTGGTAGAGCTAAGGGATTATTAGTCCAACCCTAACCCGGGGGTAAAGGCCCAATCCCGTCCCTACCCGGGGTAGCGTTAGTCCAACCCTAACCCGGGGGTTTAGGCTAGAGCCCGATATCGGCCGATATTAGCCATTTTTCAAACTATTCGGTATCGGCATTTAGAATGGCCGATAAATGATTATATAAAAAAATAAATTCATTTAGCCCCCGGGTTTGGGGCGCTCCAACGCCCCAAACCCGCTGACTCAGCCAGAGTTAGGCAGAGTCAATGACGGAGATCGACGGAGATCATCGGTGTTGTTCATGTGTGCAAGTGTGTTCATGGTAAGTTGGCAACTGTCACGAGACATACATTGCTTGAATAACAATTAAAAGAACATCCCCATCAATTCTCTAAAGTCGATAAGCATGACTTAATTCATGACTACCATGTCCAGTTTTGCTGTTGTTACGTGTTAGCTGAGAGTGAAAAGGATTTAAAGGATAACTACAAATAACCAATGTTAGGGAAATGTGTTTGTTTTGTTGCGCGTTTCTGGATTTTTTTTTAATATATATATATATCGGCATATCAGATTTTTAAATCACGAAATATTCGTATCGGTATCGGCCTTAAAAATTCTATATCGGTCAGGCTCTAGTTTAGGCTAACCTTAACTCTCAGCCTTTATGTACTGTTCACGTCCTGGTTGAAGGTGTCAGGGTATCCACCCGATAACCGGTACAACTAAGTACGTAAAGTAATGAAGTGACGCGTTTCATAGAAAAGCCCTTTAATCCCAGTGAGGCCTGTAGCCTCAGGCGTAGTACTGCAGGTTGGCCTTCTTCTTGGCCTGGACCTCCAGGATCCCCTCCATGTAGTCCTCAGGCGTAGTACTGCAGGTTGGCCTTCTTCTTGGCCTGGACCTCCAGGATGCCCTCCATGTAGTCCTCAGGCGTAGTACTGCAGGTTGGCCTTCTTCTTGGCCTGGACCTCCAGGATGCCCTCCATGTAGTCCTCAGGCGTAGTACTGCAGGTTGGCCTTCTTCTTGGCCTGGACCTCCAGGATGCCCTCCATGTAGTCCTCGTGGTTGAGCTCCGTGGCTCCGCGCCGCAACGCGATCATCCCCTGACCGAGGGAATCACACGGTTGTTACGGACTGACACACACAAATATATATATATATAGACAGCTAAAGGTACGGGTCGGTTAGGGCTAGGGCTAGGTAGGGTTAGTTCTGGTTAGGTAGGGGTCAGGTAGGGTAAGGGTTAGGTAGGGTCAGGTAGGGTTCGGGTTAGGTAGGGTAAGGGTCAGGTAGGGTTCGGGTTAGGTAAGGTTAGGGTTAGGTAGGGTTCGGGTTAGGTAGGGTATGGGTTAGGTAGGGTATGGGTTAGGTAGGGTTAGGGTTAGGTAGGGTAAGGGTCAGGTAGGGTTCGGGTTAGGTAGGGTAAGGGTTAGGTAGGGTTCGGGTTAGGTAGGGTAAGGATTAGGGTTAGGTAGGGATGGGGTTAGGGTTAGGTAGGGTTAGGGTTAGGTAGGGTTAGGATTAGGGTTAGGTAGGCTAGGTGCTCACCGCCTCCACACACACAGCTTTACACTGGGCTCCATTGGTAGGGTTAGGGTTAGGTAGGGTTAGGGTTAGGTAGGGTTCGGGTTAGGTAGGGTATGGGGTAGGGTTAGGTAGGGTTAGGGTTAGGTAGGGTTAGGGTTAGGGTTAGGTAGGCTAGGTGCTCACCGCCTCCACACACACAGCTTTACACTGGGCTCCATTGGTAGGGTTAGGGTTAGGGTTAGGTAGGCTAGGTGCTCACCGCCTCCACACACACAGCTTTACACTGGGCTCCATTGGTAGGGTTAGGGTTAGGTAGGGTTAGGTAGGCTAGGTGCTCACCGCCTCCACACACACAGCTTTACACTGGGCTCCATTGGGTTAGGTAGGGTTAGGGTTAGGTAGGGTATGGGGTAGGGTTAGGTAGGGTAGGTGCTCACCGCCTCCACACACACAGCTTTACACTGGGCTCCATTGGGTTAGGTAGGGTTAGGGTTAGGTAGGGTATGGGGTAGGGTTAGGTAGGCTAGGTGCTCACCGCCTCCACACACACAGCTTTACACTGGGCTCCATTGGTAGGGTTAGGGTTAGGTAGGGTTAGGATTAGGGTTAGGTAGGGTAGGTGCTCACCGCCTCCACACACACAGCTTTACACTGGGCTCCATTGAAGTCGTCGGTGCAGCGAGCCAACTCCTCATAGTTCACATCCGGACTGTGGATCAATAAACAACAGATCGATAAACAACCGATCGATAAAAACAATGGATCAATAAACACAACAGATCAATAAACCCAACAGATCAATAAACACAACAGATCGATAAACACAATGGATCAATAAACACAACAGATCAATAAACACAACGGATCGATAAACAACTGATCAATAAACACAACAGATCGATAAACACAATGGATCAATAAACACAACAGATCAATAAACACAACGGATCGATAAACAACAGATCAATAAACAACAGATCGATAAACAACCGATCAATAAAAACAATGGATCAATAAACACAACAGATCAATAAACAACAGGTCGATAAACAACAGATCGATAAACAACATCAATAAACAACAGATCGATAAACACAACGGATTGATAAACAACGGATCAATAAACAACGGATCAATAAACACAACGGATCGATAAACAACGGATCAATAAACAACGGATCAATAAACACAACGGATCAATAAACAGCGGATCAATAAACACAACGGATTGATAAACAACGGATCAATAAACAACGGATCAATAAACACAACGGATTGATAAACAACGGATCAATAAACAACGGATCAATAAACACAACGGATCAATAAACAGCGGATCAATAAACAACGGATCAATAAACACAACGGATCAATAAACAACAGATCAATAAACACAACGGATCGATAAACAACGGATCAATAAACAACGGATCAATAAACAACGGATTAATAAACAACAGATCAATAAATACAATGGCTAGTATTAGTGAGTGCTGCTGGTGAGTGCTGCTGGTGAGTGCTGCTGATTAGTGCTAGTGGTTAGTGCTAATGGTTAGTGCTAGTGGTTGGTGCTAGTGGTTGGTGCTAGTGGTTAGTGCTAGTGGTAAGTACTGGTGGTAAGTACTGGTGGTTAGTGCTAGTGGTTAGTGCTAGTGGTTAGTGCTAGTGGTTAGTGCTAGTGGTTAGTACTGGTGGTTAGTGCTAGTGGTTAGTGCTAGTGGTTAGTGCTAATGGTTAGTGGTTAGTGCTAGTGGTTAGTACTGGTGGTTAGTGCTAGTGGTTAGTGCTAGTGGTTAGTGCTAATGGTTAGTGGTTAGTGCTAGTGGTTAGTACTGGTGGTTAGTGCTAATGGTTAGTGCTAGTGGTTAGTGCTAATGGTTAGTGCTAGTGGTTAGTGCTAGTGGTTAGTGCTAGTGGTTAGTGCTAGTGGTTAGTGCTAGTGGTTAGTGCTAGTGGTTAGTGCTAGTGGCTAGTGGTTAGTGCTAGTGGTTAGTGCTAGTGGTAAGTACTGGTGGTAAGTACTGGTGGTTAGTGCTAGTGGTTAGTGCTAGTGGTTAGTGCTAGTGGTTAGTGGTTAGTGCTAGTGGTTAGTACTGGTGGTTAGTACTGGTGGTTAGTGCTAGTGGTTAGTGCTAATGGTTAGTGCTAGTGGTTAGTGCTAATGGTTAGTGCTAGTGGTTAGTGCTAGTGGCTAGTGGTTAGTGCTAGTGGTTAGTGCTGCTGATTAGTACCAGTGGTTAGTGCTTCTGGTTAGTGCTGCTGGTTAGTGCTGCTGGTGAGTGCTGCTGGTTAGTGCTGGTTAGTGCTAGTGGTTAGTGCTAGTGGTTAGTGCTGCTGGTTAGTGCTGCTGGTAAGTGCTGCTGGTTAGTGCTGCTGGTTAGTGCTGCTGGTTAGTGCTGGTTACCTGACGTTCATCTTCCTGGAGTGGATCTGCATGATGCGGGCGCGGGCCTCCTCGTTGGGCGCCGGGAACTCGATCTTGCGGTCGAGGCGTCCGGATCGCAGCAGCGCCGGGTCCAGGATGTCCACGCGATTGGTCGCTGCGATCACCTAGGCAACCACCACACCAGCGCTAAGTCATCGCTAGGCAACCACCACACCAGCGCTAAGTCATCGCTAGGCAACCACCACACCAGCGCCAAGTCATCGCTAGGCAACCACCACACCAGCGCCAAGTCATCGCTAGGCAACCACCACACCAGCGTTAAGTCATCGCTAGGCAACCACCACACCAGCGCTAAGTCATCGCTAGGCAACCACCACATCAGCGCCAAGTCATCGCTAGGCAACCACCACACCAGCGCTAAGTCATCGCTAGGCAACCACCACACCAGCGCTAAGTCATCGCTAGGCAACCACCACACCAGCGCCAAGTCATCGCTAGGCAACCAAATAGATATTAGACTCATAGAGATACAGTGGTAGATATTACACTCATAGATATATGGTGGTAGATGTCAGACTCATAGAGATATGGTGGTAGATATCAGACTCATAGAGATATGGTGGTAGATATCAGACTCATAGAGATATGGTATTAATATAACTGATGAACCTTGACCTGCATATTGGTCGTCATATCAATAACAATAGTTATAGTTAGTAAGTTAGTTGGTTAAGCCTCACCTTGACCTGCATGTTGGGCTGGAATCCATCCAGCTGGTTGAGGAGTTCCAGCATCGTCCTCTGAACCTCTCGGTCTCCAGCCTTCTCACTGTCGAACCTACAGGAGAGTGTTCATATAAAGGGTTAGCATAGTGTTTATAGTGTTTAATATAAAGGGTTAGTAGGCCTATAGTGTTTAATATAAAGGGTTAGTAAAGTGTTTAATATAAAGGGTTAGTAAAGTGTTTAATATAAAGGGTTAGGGTCGAGGTTAGGGTCGAGGTTAGGGTCAGGGTTAGGGTCGAGGTTAGGGTCAGGGTTAGGGTCAGGGTTAGGGTCGAGGTCAGGGTTAGGGTCAGGGTTAGGGTCGAGGTCAGGGTCAGGGTTAGGGTCAGGGTTAGGGTCGAGGTTAGGGTCAGGGTTAGGGTTAGGGTCGAGGTTAGGGTCAGGGTTAGGGTCGAGGTTAGGGTCGGGGTTAGGGTCAGGGTTAGGGTCAGGGTTAGGGTCGGGGTTAGGGTCGAGGTTAGGGTCGAGGTTAGGGTCGGGGTTAGGGTCGAGGTTAGGGTCGGGGTTAGGGTCGAGGTCAGGGTTAGGGTCGGGGTTAGGGTCGAGGTCAGGGTTAGGGTCAGGGTTAGGGTCGAGGTTAGGGTCAGGGTTAGGGTCGAGGTTAGGGTCAGGGTTAGGGTCGAGGTTAGGGTCGAGGTTAGGGTTAGGGTTGAGGTTAGGGTCAGGGTTAGGGTCGAGGTTAGGGTCAGGGTTAGGGTCGAGGTTAGGGTTACCGTTTGGTGCCGATGGCGTCCAGCTCGTCGATGAAGATGATGGACGGAGCTTTCTCCTTAGCCAGAGCGAAGGCGTCCCTCACCAGCTTGGCTCCGTCTCCAATAAACATCTGCACTAGCTGAGGCCCAGCTAGCTTCAGGAACGTAGCCTAGCCAACCGGAGACACGTAGACTAGCTTAGCCTAGCCAAACAGAGACATGTGGACTAGCTTAGCCTAGCCAACCAGAGACATGTGGACTAGCTTAGCCTAGCCAACCAGACATGTGGACTAGCTTAGCCTAGCCAACCAGAGACATGTAGACTAGCTTAGCCTAGCCAACCAGACATGTAGACTAGCTTATCCTAGCCAACCAGAGACACGTAGACTAACTTAGCCTAGCCAACCAGAGACATGTGGACTAGCTTAGCCTAGCCAACCAGACATGTGGACTAGCTTAGCCTAGCCAACCAGAGACATGTAGCCTAGCTTAGCCTAGCCAACCAGAGACATGTAGCCTAGCTTAGCCTAGCCAACCAGAGACATGTAGCCTAGCTTAGCCTAGCCAACCAGAGACATGTAGACTAGTAGATAAAAGCCAACTATCTGGAACCCCCTTGGTTAGGGGACAGAGGTCATGCATAGGGTCCAGAGGTCACAGGTCGGGGTACCTTGGTCTGCGCAGCGCAGGCTCTGGCCAGCAGGGTCTTCCCCGTGCCTGGGGGTCCGTACATCAGGACTCCTTTGGGTGGCTGGATCCCCAAGTTCTCAAACTTCTCCTTATGGTTCATGGGTAGAACGATGGCCTCGACCAGCTACAGCACCAGGAGACCAACGTACGGGTTAGTTAGGGTCAGGGTCGGGTGAGGGTCATGGTCAAGGGTCGGAGCTCAGGGTCAAAGGTCATGATGAGGGTCAGGGAACATGTCCTTATTGGTTAGGGTTCATCATTAGACAGGCGGACAGCCCTACCTCCTGTATCTGCTTGTCCAGGCCCCCTATGTCGCTGTACTGCTCCGTGGGCCTCTCGTCCACCTCCATGGCTTTGACCCGGGAGTCGTACTCAGTGGGCAGCGTCTCCAGGACCAGGTACGAGTCTTTGTTCACGCCCTGACGGTCACAGGGATCAGTTAACATGTTCATATCTAACCACTCATAGGGATCATAGGTAAATATGTTAGTGTTAGGGTTAACTAACCACTCAGAGATCATAGTTAACATGTTCATATCTGAGTGTTAGGGTTAACTAACCACTCATAGAGATCATAGTTAACATGTTCATATCTTAGTGTTAGGGTTAACTAACCACTCATAGAGATCATAGTTAACATGTTCATATCTTAGTGTTAGGGTTAACTAACCACTCATAGACATCATAGTTAACATGTTCATATCTTAGTGTTAGGGTTAACTAACCACTCATAGAGATCATAGTTAACATGTTCATATCTTAGTGTTAGGGTTAACTAACCACTCATAGACATCATAGTTAACATGTTCATATCTTAGTGTTAGGGTTAACTAACCACTCATAGACATCATAGTTAACATGTTCATATCTTAGTGTTAGGGTTAACTAACCACTCATAGACATCATAGTTAACATGTTCATATCTTAGTGTTAGGGTTAACTAACCACTCATAGACATCATAGTTAACATTTTCATATCTTAGTGTTAGGGTTAACTAACCACTCATAGAGATCATAGTTAACATGTTTGTGACACAGCCACATAACTTTATAAGTGTTTGAATATATATACAAATTGTATGCGAATGAAAGTGCCCAGTTAGCATAATGTTTTAAATCCTTGCTAGGTTAATAATGTTTTGGGCTACTTGTTAATTGGTTTTGTGTGTGTTTGCCGATGTCTAAAAGCCCTATAATGCAGGCTACATGTGATTTTGCCGTTATGACAAAAGGGTTACTGGGACTTTAAGCACGGTGACCTCAGAGGCCAAGGGGAGGAGTCACGGACAGGAACCAGGAAGCAGGTGAGCAAAGGAGAAATGTTTGGTGTGGACCAGGAGAGGTGGGTGGTGAGTTTGGGAATGCAGTGATGCTGGAATCATAAAACCCCACGCTAACCAGACAAACCTTAAGAGATCGACCTTGGAGTAAAAGTACTTACTTAATGGAGAAAATCTTGGTGGAGTATGTTTGTTTGAGCCTACTTTGCCAGTGAGATCCCTCCATTTTTCTACTGTTTTTGTGCAATGCATTGCTAGTGGACTATTTTTGCGTGTTTTTGGCGGAATACTTTTTGGTGTTTATGGACTTTTGGGGTTTTGGGTGCTGGACTCTGAGACTTGGGGGAAGGGTAAAGGGAAACAACGTATGGTGCATGAAAGCTGTGTTTGGTTTGAAGTTACTGATACATTATCAAATTAATGCAAAAGCTTTTGAGAAACAGTTTGTTTATAGGTTGTTTTCTTTGGAATATACTTGAATGCTGATGGGAATGTGATTGGTGTATTTTGGGAGTAAGATGAGTGTACATACGTAACTTAAGTATATTATGTAGTTTCCGAACAAAAAAGTGATAATCTACTTGAAAGAGAATCAGGGTGATTGTTACATGTTCATATCTTACCACCAGATCTCCTGGTTTCAGTTTCTCTGCGTCGACCAGACCGATAACAGGCAGGAAGTAGGTCTGAAACAGACAGGAAGTGAAACTTACCATGGCGCTAAGACTGGTAGCGTAGTGCTACTTTACCATGACGCTAACACAGTGGTAGCATAGTGCTACTTTACCATGATGCTAACACAGTGGTAGCAAAGTGCTACTTTACCATGATGCTAACACAGTGGTAGCATAGTGCTACTTTACCATGACGCTAACACAGTGGTAGCGTAGTGCTACTTTACCATGACGCTAACACAGTGGTAGCATAGTGCTACTTTACCATGATGCTAACACAGTGGTAGCAAAGTGCTACTTTACCATGACGCTAACACAGTGGTAGCGTAGTGCTACTTTACCAGGATAGCAGTGTTTTACCACGATGCTAACAGAGGCTAACAGTGTAGCAGTGTTTTATCAGGATGCTAACAGAGGCTAACAGCGTAGCAGTGTTTTAGCAGGATGCTAACGGTGTAGTAGTGTTTTAGCAGGATACTAGTTAATAGCGTAAAGCTACCTGGCGGGTGGAGGTCTTGATGACGGCACACTTCCCTTTCCTCTGGGCGTCCAGGTCGATGTTGGCCCCGTCCTCCTCCATGTCGTTAGGGTCCACGTCCAACAGCTAGTTAGGAGGTCACACGGGTAGGTTAGGGTATAGTTAACATGTGGAGGTTAGGGTGGAGGTCACATGTGTAGGGTAGGGTCTAGTTGACATGTGTAGGTTAGTGTGTAGTTAACATGTATAGTACAGGTTAGTACTAGTTATAGTTAGTTTACCTCAATGACGTTGGACACCAGGTAGGGCAGCGTCTTGTTCACTTTGATCTTTTCTGTGTTTTCTTTGATTTTGTCCTTCATGGCCTGGAGCTCATGAGTCACTCTAAGTACCTCACTCTTCATGATCTGGAACCAGGAACACACGTTATCACATGTCTCACACGTCAAACACGCGTTATCACACATAAAACACATGTCTCACATGTTAAACACACGTTAAACACACTTTATCACACGTTAAACACACGTTATCACACGTTAAACACGTTATCACACGTTAAACACACATCATCACACTTAAAACACAACCAGTGTTTCTGAGTGCCTCTCTACTCAAACTAAAGCTGTGGTGGGTCTAATGGCATCTAGGGACTTGTATAAATATAATCGTATATTCCTAAATTTGTTCTAATAAGATTGGAATCCCATGACAACATGCGTGTCCAAACTGTCCATACTTAATAATTAATCTGCGACGGCTGCGTGAATAGTGGGGCCGAGGGTCTCGGGGCTATTCCCCACTTTTCACGGAGCCTGAGGTGAATTATTGTTTTAGTATATACTACACGTGAATACTACAAAAATAAACAAGATAACACTTTTTGCCGGGATCTATTTTGTTTTTATTAGCTGTTTATTTGGTTTCAGTAGCGTGACGAGACGACGATGAAAACAATATCCCGAGTTTGAGATCTCAATCATGGGGTATTATATCCCGAGATAGCGAACTAATCAAATTGCGTCATCTTAGGAGGTTCATGTGTAGCATATACTAATAGTGTATATTATTTTAGCAGAACTCTAAGAAAGAGGTCTAGTGTAATACTATCTATCCATCAGTTCATATTTAGAGGAGACATTATGATGGAGAAAACATCAGAAAACCCACGAACCATCAGGTTTAAATAGAGAGTACATGTAAACATACCTTTAAGTCGAAATAGAGTTATTAGTAATCAAACAATGTTGCATATAGATAGATAGAACAAGTATTTAAGAGATTAGAAACCTTTATCTCGCTGTCCAGCAAACGCGATCGCTGAACGACTTCTTCAGTCGACATTTTCAAAACATCCTCTCCTATGCCATCCTAGAGCCCAGAAAGTAATATTAGACATATTTAACAATATTAAATAGAACAAGATAAATCCTGTCATAACAGTTGTATACAATACATCTTAAAAACATTCTCAACTATACCATAATAAAACAAATGAAACAATTTTACAAATGTTACAAATATAACCACGAATGTGGTCAAAAACACTGTATAAAATGAAATAGGGTAAAGCCCCAACTCATCTAAAAACAACTGATACTTCCAGATTCATCTAATATATTCATATTATGAATGTTACGTTGATGGTTTAACTTGACGTGAAATATAAAAAGAGAGCTTTTAAGCAACTTAAGAAGGATTTACGTTACTTTATTGGTTTTAATGACGTTTAAGAATGATAACTCTTTAATCTGATCATTAATGATATTTAAAAATGATAACTCTTTAATCATATCGTCATTAATGATGTTTAAGAATCATAACTCTTTAATCATATCGTCATTAATGATGTTTAAGAATCATGACTCTTTAATCATATCATTAATGCTGTTTCTGAATTATAACCCCTCACCCTATAATTAGGAACAACATTTATGTTTTACCTTCAGTTGGTTATATTTAGTAAAGGCAATATGATATGTTATGGTTACATGATAATAGATATATCGTATTATCTTCCCTCCCCCTCGTTATGTCTAATAAGCAGGGTTAGTTGGGGTTAATGAAGACAGTATTGTGATGTCTAATAAGATGAGATGATGATGTATTAAAGATATATAGTATTATCTTTAGTTAGGATAATAAAGACAGTAGTATGATGTGTAATAATGGTTATGATATTTAGGGTTATTAGTTTTATTACTTCCATCTCGTTATGTCTAATAATCAGGGTTAGTTCGGGTTAATAAAGACAGTAGTATGATGTTTGATAAGATTAGATGATGATATTTGGGTTATTAGTTTAATCCTACCTCCACTTCGTCCCAAACCGACTTGTCATGGAGAGACGCCATCTTGCTTTACTTCTCTCCTTCGTTTTTTCTTTAAGGGATGAAATCCACCTCCGCGTCTGACAGCGAAACTAGCGGCCGGAACCAGTATAACACACTATACACCACCAAAAACACGATAGAACTAGAACCACACCCTATACACCACCTAAAACACGATAGAACCAGAACTACACCACCTAAAACATGATACAACCAG
Organism: Gadus macrocephalus; assembly: GCF_031168955.1. Taxonomy (NCBI): domain Eukaryota; kingdom Metazoa; phylum Chordata; class Actinopteri; order Gadiformes; family Gadidae; genus Gadus; species Gadus macrocephalus. The sequence continues at coordinate 34,610,666 of NC_082385.1, forward strand.
AACTACACCCTCTACACCACCTAAAATATGAAAAAAAATGAGAAACCCAAACAGCAAAAATAAATGTAACATCCCCACACTACATTCAGCTAATAATGCAGAAGTGTCGCTTGCGACAAATAGCCAACAGGGGGAGCAGCCATTTTTGTCACAACAGGTCATGTAACCATGGCAATGATTTCTAAACTGTTTTATGAAGTTCCCAAAAAATGAAAATACATACAAATAAAGTTTAACCATTTATACACTAAAATCCCAAATCGGGACCCTAGTGTCCGTCCTTAAGTGATGTGTGCCTTATTGTACTTGCTTGTGGCCTTTTTGAGGCCTTGTTTGTGTCTGGGGAGGCTCCCACTTGAAGCAGGCTCCAGGCCCGCCATCTTGACGGTCTCTAGAAACCTTTGGCTGCGACCAGAGCCCTGGTGGAGAACATGTGACAGCTGTCTCATTGGTTCCTGTTCTGAACATTCACAGTCCGTTCCCAGTGTGAACATTCAACTGATCGATCACGGTGGTGTTTGTCAATCTAAGATGAAACGAAGCCGATGAAATGCGTGATTCTCACGGGAAATGAGTGATAGAACCAGAACTACACCCTCTACACCACCTAAAACATGACAGAACCACATCTAAAACATGATAGAACTAGAACTACACCACCTAAAACATGATAGAACCAGAACTACAACATCTAAAACATGATAGAACTAGAACTACACCACCTAAAACATGATAGAACTAGAACTACACCACCTAAAACATGATAGAACTAGAACTACACCACCTAAAACATGATAGAACTAGAACTACACCACCTAAAACAGGATAGAACTAGAACTACACCCTCTAAAACCGGATAGAACCAGAACTACACCCTCTACACCACCTAAAACATGGCAGAACCAGAAATACACCATCTAAAACAGGATAGAACCAGAACTACAACATCTAAAACCGGATAGAACCAGAACTACACCCTCTACACCACCTAAAACATGATAGAACTAGAACTACAATACCTAAAACATGATAGAACCAGAACTACACCCTCTACACCACCTAAAACAGGATAGAACTAGAACTACAATACCTAAAACATGATAGAACCAGAACTACACCCTCTACACCACCTAAAACATGGCAGAACCAGAAATACACCATCTAAAACAGGATAGAACCAGAACTACAACATCTAAAACCGGATAGAACCAGAACTACACCCTCTACACCACCTAAAACATGATAGAACTAGAACTACAATACCTAAAACATGATAGAACCAGAACTACACCCTCTACACCACCTAAAACAGGATAGAACTAGAACTACAATACCTAAAACATGATAGAACCAGAACTACACCCTCTACACCACCTAAAACATGGCAGAACCAGAAATACACCATCTAAAACAGGATAGAACTAGAACTACAATACCTAAAACATGATAGAACCAGAACTACAACATCTAAAACGGGATCCCGTTTTAGATGTTGTAGTTCTGGTTCTATCATGTTTTAGGTGGTGTAGTTCTGGTTATATCGATATAACCAGAACTACACCACCTAAAACATGACAGAACCAGAACTACACCACCTAAAACATGATGGAACCAGAACTACACCATCTAAAACATGGCAGAAACAGAACTACACCCTCTACACCACCTGCAACATGATAGAACCAGAACTACACCCTCTAAAACAGGATAGAACCAGAACTACACCATCTACACCACCTTAAACATGATAGAACCAGTACTTCACCCTCTACACCCCCTAAAACATGATGGAACCAGAACTACACCACCTAAAACATGATGGAACCAGAACTACACCATCTAAAACATGGCAGAAACAGAACTACACTCTCTACACCACCTGCAACATGATAGAACCAGAACTACACCCTCTAAAACAGGATAGAACCAGAACTACACCATCTACACCACCTTAAACATGATAGAACCAGTACTTCACCCTCTACACCACCTAAAACATGATAGAACCAGAACTACACCTTCTACACCACCTCAAACATGATGGAACCAGAACTACACCCTCTACACCACCTACAACATGAGAGACCAGAATTACACCATCTAAACATGGTAGAACCAGAACTACACTCTCTAAAGCAGCTCTTTAGAGTTAGCAGGAGCCTAACTAGTGGGTTAGGGTTATTAGGAGCCTAACTAGTATGGGTTAAGGTTAGGGTTAGGGTGATTTATTATGGTTATGGTTAGGGTTATTAGGGTTAGGGTTAGTGACTAGTGGTTGGGTTAGGGTTAGTTATTAGGGTTAGGGTTAGTGACTAGTGGTTGGGTTGGGGTTAGTTATTAGGGTTAGGGTTAGTGACTAGTGGTTGGGTTGGGGTTAGTTATTAGGGTTAGGGACTAGTGGTTGGGTTAGGGTTAGTTATTAGGGTTAGGGTCGACTAGTGGTTGGCTGCTCTCTGTTCTTTGTTCCAGCGGTTCAGAGCTCTCTGTTGTTCCTCTCGTCTCCTCTGTCTCTGGCTCCGCCCCCTCCTCTATCTGATGAGCGGAGACTGAGGTTCTGTTGTCGTGGCGACCCTGCTGAGGACAGGGTGGGTGGAGCCTATGACATCATCGAGGACATTGTCCTCCTCAGATCAGTGAACCCTTCTAACAAGGTTATCATGAAGACGCGCATACACACACACACACACTCGTACACACACACGTACACACAAACACAAACACACGTTCACTAAACACACAAACACGGAAAGACACACACACACACTAAACACACGTACACAACAACCACACACACACACACACACCAAACACACGTACACGCCACACACACTAAACACACGGAAACACCCACACATGTACACTAAGGGATCAGGGTTAGGGTCAGGGTTAGGGTCAGGGTCAGGGTTTTACTGTGGAGAGGTCGATGGTCACCAAGGAGTGTTCATTGGTCAGGTTCTTGGACACCCTTGCTCGTTCTCTTTATGCTCCTCCCACCCCGTCTCCTCCCTCCTCCCACCCCCTCTCCTCCCTCCTCCCTCCTCCCTCCCCGTCCCCCCTGCTCCTGTGTGTAGGGGTGGATGGGCAGTGAGGACTACTGTCAGTGAGGACTGTCGTTCCCTCAGGCTCCAGTTCTCTGCCCTCTCTCCGTCTGTTGGTGAGTTCTTACTAACATCTCAACCGACAGCAGCCTGAGTGGGAGGTGTGTCTGGCCAGAGGGCGAGGTGTGCCAGAGGGCGAGGTGTGTCTGGCCAGAGGGCGAGGTGTGTCCGAGGCCAGAGGGGGAGGTGGAGAATGGCTCCTCGCTTAAATGCTGGATATCACAGTAATGGTAGTAGTAGTGTGTGTGTGTGTTTGCTGATGTGTAGTGTGTGTGTTTGCTGATGTATAGTGTGTGTGTGTTACCTGATGTGTGTAGAGTGTGTTCCTCTATTCAGTGTGTGTTACCTGATGTGTGTAGTGTGTGTTCCTCTATTCAGTGTGTGTTACCTGATGTGTGTAGTGTGTGTGTTCCTCTATTCAGTGTGTGTTACCTGATGTGTGTAGTGTGTGTGTTCCTCTATTCAGTGTGTGTTACCTGATGTGTGTAGTGTGTGTGTTCCTCTATTCAGTGTGTGTTACCTGATGTGTGTAGTGTGTGTGTTCCTCTATTCAGTGTGTGAAGATGAATCGCACAGTCGGGATCTGTCTGCTGATCAGCTGCACTCTGGCTGGACTGGGTAGGTCAGATGAGTATAGTAGGGTTAGGGTTAGTATGGTAGGTCAGATTAGTATAGTACGTTAGATAAGTATAGTACGGTATATTTAGTATAGTAGGGTTAGTATAGTTAGTGTAGTACGTTAGATTAGTATAGCAGGGTTAGTGTAGTACGTTAGATTAGTATAGCAGGGTTAAGGTTAGTATAGTTGGTGTAGTACACTAGATTAGTATAGTAGGGTTAGTATAGTATAGTTAGTGTAGTACATTAGGTTAGTATTGTAGGTTAGTGTAGTACGTTAGATTAGTATAGTAGGGTTAAGGTTAGTATAGTAGGTTAGTATAGTATAGTTAGTGTAGTACGTTAGATTAGTATAGTAGGGTTAGAATAGTAGAGTAGGCGAGTAAATTCGATTTAGTATAGTATTTTAGATTTAGTAGAGTATGTTAGATATAGTAAAGTTTTGATAGTATAACCGTAGTAATAATGTAGTTCTAACAGAAGTGTATTGATAGTATGACTGTAGTAATAATATAAGTATTGATAGTATAACTGTAGTAATATAAGTGTATTGATAGTATGACTGTAGTAATAATATAAGTGTATTGATAGTATGACTGTAGTAATAATATAAGTGTATTGATAGTATGACTGTAGTAATAATATAAGTGTATTGATAGTATGACTGTAGTAATAATATAAGTGTATTGATAGTATGACTGTAGTAATAATATAAGTGTATTGATAGTATGACTGTAGTAATAATATAAGTGTATTGATAGTATGACTGTAGTAATAATATAAGTGTATTGATAGTATGACTGTAGTAATAATATAAGTGTATTGATAGTATGACTGTAGTAATAATATAAGTGTATTGATAGTATGACTGTAGTAATAATATAAGTGTGTTGATAGTATGACTGTAGTAATAACATAAGTGTATTGATAGTATGACTGTAGTAATAATATAAGTATTGATAGTATGACTGTAGTAATAATATAAGTGTATTGATAGTATTTGTGTGTTTTCAGGTTCAGCTATTCGCTGCTACAGCTGTAAGGACTACACGGCCAGCTGCTCTAAACAACGAGACTGTAGCTATGACGACGCCTGTCTCACCCTCACCGAGAGAGGTATCTGTCTGTCTGTCTAGTTGGAGTACCGGTAAATCCGTTGTAATTGGTTCTGATCATTTACTATATTGGAGAGCCTTTCCATATTCTTATATTACGTATCATTATATTCAGTACTAGTGTACTCGTTGAAAACGTACTCGTGCCTGTTAAAGATGAAATCAAAGTCAACTTAGAACACGCATGAGTCCTTAACCCTTTGACACATGGTCAGCTAATCAAACCTTAACTAAAAGTTAAGGGTTATCCGTCGTAACATCTTTAAAAGGTTTGGCGCCGATAAATGGTGCTTGTGGCTTTAACATTATATTATACTAGTGTTATGTATTATTATATCATCTATTAGTATAATATGTGCTATTATACAGCTATATGAATATCGTTTATTATACAACGGGGGGCCTCAATCCAGCGATCTGATTGGTTCCTAACTGTTGTATAATGAGCGTATACATAACTGCTATGACGCCCAATCATTTTGTGAAAGTATCACTCCGCGCCTTGAAGTGCAAAGTGTTAAAGAATACAACCGTATTTTTACTAGTGTGTGTGTGTGAAGTCATTTTGCCATAATTTTAACAGTTGTATAAAAGCAATAGCACAGTTCACTGAAGTCTAAAATCGGCGAGTGAACTGCTCCACAGGATAAATTGCCGGCGAACCGCTCTATCGGAGCCTTCTCTCGGAGGGACGCTAAAGTGTGTTGCATAGCGACCGTCGATGCATAGCGGCAGCCAGGAGGGACTACTTTTTGGTAGTCTTTAATAAAACGGCTACTTTGACTTTCTTGTTGTTTTTTAATGTAGTGCGTCTATGACTTTCGTTTCGCCATAACAGTAACCGTTGTATAAAAGCAATAGATCACTTCAGTCAGTGGCATGTGCTCATTATGCCACTGTGAAGGGGGTCGCCGGCCCTCCGCTGCGCGTCGGGGCCGGACAAGGCCCCTTAACAGTGGTATAATGAGCACATACCACAGCCTGGCGTGATCTATTGCTTAATTATACACTGTTGCCACTCGTTGATGAGCTCGACTTGCCTTCTTCATTTACAGGTATAAAATAGTTTCGGGATTTTTTTTCAATAATTCTTCATCTCGATCTCATTCTCCCTTCGTAGTCTTCGTTTTTGCGCGCCACTCTCGAACTTTTTCTCTTTTTTTTGACACTTTGGCCACGGCAACCTTCACGCCAAAAAATTTGCATCAATTGATGGACAGAAAATTCAACCAATTACAAAGCATTGTGATTTTTATTTGTATTTTCCTGCCTCATGATAGGCCTCTGATCTTTGTAGGCCCCAAACAAAATAACACGTTGTTCTGGGCCTACGCCGATCGGAGGACCTATCATGATTCAGAATAAAAAGATAAATACTACTGCAGCTCAGGCTAGGCGCTGATGGTCGTAGCCCCTCGGCTTCAGCCCAGGTACGCCCGGGCATTAAGGCCGCCTTGGTTACAGGGTTAGGGTTATTAGCACGGGTCATCATATTGGTTGTCATATTTGTACGTGTTTTGCATTATTATATTATGTGTTATTATGGATTATGTGTTCATTTATCAAGTGTTAATTATTGGGGTTATCTTCTTAAGGTGGTCAAACGTACCGGCAGTGTCTCAAGTACTCAGACTGTGAATACAGTCGGCTGGGACAGATGTTCCCTCAGGTCAGTGTGCGCCTAACACTAAGACACATGTATAAAGCCTCATTAATATACTCTATAAAGCATGAAGACACATGTATAAAGCCTCATTAATATACTCTATAAAGCATGAAGACACATGTATAAAGCCTCATTAATATACTCTATAAAGCATGAAGACACATGTATAAAGCCTCATTAATATACTCTATAAAGCATGAAGACACATGTATAAAGCCTCATTAATATACTCTATAAAGCATGAAGACACATGTATAAAGCCTCATTAATATACTCTATAAAGCATGAAGACACATGTATAAAGCCTCATTAATATACTCTATAAAGCATGAAGACACATGTATAAAGCCTCATTAATATACTCTATAAAGGATGAAGACACATGTATAAAGCCTCATTAATATACTCTATAAAGCATGAAGACACATGTATAAAGCCTCATTAATATACTCTATAAAGCCTCATTAATATACTCTATAAAGCATTAAGACACATCTATAAAGCATTAAGACACATGTATTAAGCCTCATTAATATACTCTATAAAGCATGAAGACACATGTATAAAGCCTCATTAATATACTCTATAAAGCATGAAGACACATGTATAAAGCCTCATTAATATACTCTATAAAGCATTAAGACACATCTATAAAGCATTAAGACACATGTATAAAGCATGAAGACACATCTATAAAGCATGAATACACATCTATAAAGCATTAAGACACATCTATAAAGACACATCTATAAAGCATTAAGACACATCTATAAAGCATGAAGACACATCTATAAAGACACATCTATAAAGCATTAAGACACATCTATAAAGACACATCTATAAAGCATTAAGACACATCTATAAAGCATGAAGACACATCTATAAAGACACATCTATAAAGCATTAAGACACATCTATAAAGACACATCTATAAAGCATTAAGACACATCTATAAAGCATGAAGACACATCTATAAAGACACATCTATAAAGCATTAAGACACATCTATAAAGACACATCTATAAAGCATTAAGACACATCTATAAAGCATGAAGACACATCTATAAAGACACATCTATAAAGCGTTAAGACACATCTATAAAGCATTAAGACACATCTATAAAGCATGAAGACACATCTATAAAGCATGAAGACACATCTATAAAGCATTAAGACACATCTATAAAGCATTAAGACACATCTATAAAGCATGAAGACACATCTATAAAGACACATCTATACAGCATTAAGACACATCTATAAAGCATGTACACACATCTATAAAGTATTAAGACACATCTATAAAGCATGAAGACACTTATAGCATTAATAACACTCTATAAAGCATTAAGACACATCTATAAAGCATGAATACACACCTATAAAGCATTAAGACACATCTATAAAGCATTAAGATACATCTATAAAGCATTAAGACACATCTATAAAGCATTAGGACACATCTATAAAGCATTAGGACACATCTATAAAGCATGTATACACAGCTATAAAGCATGAAGACACATCTATAAAGCATTAAGACACATCTATAAAGCATGAAGACACATCTATAAAGCATGAAGACACATCTATAAAGCATGAATACACATCTATAAAGCATGAAGACACATCTATAAAGCATTAAGACACATCTATAAAGCATGAAGACGCATCTATAAAGACACATCTATAAAGCATTAAGACACATCTATAAAGCATTAAGACACATCTATAAAGCATGAAAACACATCTATAAAGCATGAAGACACATCTATAAAGCATGAAGACACATCTATAAAGCATTAAGACACATCTATAAAGCATGAAGACACATCTATAAAGCATTAAGACACATCTATAAAGCATGAAGACACATCTATAAAGCATTAAGACACATCTATAAAGACACATCTATAAAGCATTAAGACACATCTATAAAGCATGAAGACACATCTATAAAGACACATCTATAAAGCATGAAGACACATCTATAAAGCATGAAGACACATCTATAAAGCATGAAGACACATCTATAAAGCATGAAGACACATCTATAAAGCATTAAGACACATCTATAAAGCATTAAGACACATCTATAAAGCATGAAGACACATCTATAAAGCATGAAGACACATCTATAAAGCATGAAGACACATCTATAAAGACACATCTATAAAGCATTAAGACACATCTATAAAGCATGAAGACACATCTATAAAGACACATCTATAAAGCATTAAGACACATCTATAAAGCATGAAGACACATCTATAAAGACACATCTATAAAGCATTAAGACACATCTATAAAGACACATCTATAAAGCATTAAGACACATCTATAAAGCATTAAGACACATCTATAAAGCATGCATACACATCTATAAAGCATTAAGACACATCTATAAAGCATTAGGACACATCTATAAAGCATGAAGACACATCTATAAAGCATTAAGACATATTATTTGTATTAATTATATATATTATATATGTGTTTATTATATATTATATATTTATTTACGATATATGTATTTATTATATATATTATATATGTATTTATTATATATGTATGTATTTATTATATACATATATTTATGTATTATATAAGTATTGATTAAGCTGATTTTGTGTTCAAGGTTTCCAGTTTCACCTTCAAGTGCTGCAACTCTGATCTGTGCAACTCCGCCCCCTCCTCTTCAGCGAGCTCTCTGATTGGTTTATTGGCCTCTCTGGCTGTGATCTGGTGGTGTATGCACTGAGAGATTAAACGACACAAACAAATACCAGTACAGACACACATTCACACAAACACACATCCACACACATTTACACAAACACACACCAGTATGAAACCATTCAAATGCACAGCTAACCAATAGAAATACAGCAATATCACACCTAGGGCAGGCTAACTAAGGGCTAGGGTTAGCCTTACCTTATCCTAGGGGCAGGCTAACTAAGGGCTAGCCTTACCTTATCCTAGGGGCAGGCTAACTAAGGGCTAGGGGTAGTCTTACCTTATCCTAGGGGCAGGCTAACTAAGGGCTAGGGTTAGCCTTACCTTATCCTAGGGGCAGGCTAACTAAGGGCTAGCCTTACCTTATCCTAGGGGCAGGCTAACTAAGGGCTAGGGGTAGTCTTACCTTATCCTAGGGGCAGGCTAACTAAGGGCTAGGGTTAGCCTTGCCTTACCCTAGGGGCAGGCTAACAAAGGGCTAGGGTTAGCCTTGCCTTACCCTAGGGGAGGCTAACTAAGGGCTAGGGTTAGCCTTGCCTTACCCTAGGGGGTAAAGCCTTGACTTGGGGTGAGGCTAAGGGTTAGGGTAAGTCTTGACTTGGGGTGAGGCTAAGGGTTAGGGTAAGCCTTACCTTGGGGGGAGGCTCAACCTTAGAGGAGGCTAACCAAGGGTAAGCCTTGACCTACGGTGATGCTAACCCGAGTGCTGAGCTAGCCCTGACCCATAAAGACATGCAGCGGACATAAGATCCATGCTAACACCAAGTTGTACTGAGTGCTCTAACCGCTTCACCCTCACCCTGTGGGCAGGTCTCGGAGGTCCTGAAAGTATTGATTGAAAAATGTATTGATTTAATCCATGGTCTCTATTGATAAAGGGAGGATGGAGAACATGTGGAACTGTAACACAAAGCACCATTATTGATAACGGCATAATAAACATTTCCGTTAAGTGCAACTGGTAACCGTTTGTTCCGTCATAACAAAGTGGAAATATCATCTGGGCACCAGTTTGAGGAGCTGGTTTCAGTCCCCATGAACCAGTTTGAGGGGCTGGTTTTTGTCCCCATAAACCAGTTTGAGGAGCTGCTTTCAGTCCCCATAAACCAGTTTGAGGAGCTGGTTTCAGTCCCCATGAAATTATACAATTGTTTTTTTATGATTACTAAGATAAGTATTGTGTTACAGAAGGCCAGTTATCAACATTAAGATGTATGCACTGTTTAAATTAGGGCTTGTTATGATAATAAAGATTAATAATGTATCAAACAGGACTGCTTTGGATTATTATGATACATGTTAAGAATCACCCAGACCCCCTAACCTAGAGTAGGATCCCCTAAACCTAGAGTAGGACCCCATACACCTAGAGTAGGACCTGGACCCCCTACACCCAGAGTAGGACCCCCTACACCTAGAGTAGGACCTGGACCCCCTACACCCAGAGTAGGACCCCCTACACCTAGAGTAGGACCTGGACCCCCTACACCCAGAGTAGGACCCCCTACACCTAGAGTAGGACCCCCTACACCCAGAGTAGGACCCCCTAACCTAGAGTAGGACCCCCTACACCTAGAGTAGGACCCCCTAACCTAGAGTAGGACCCCCTATACCTAGAGTAGGACTAGTACCCCCTACACCCAGAGTAGGACCCCCTACACCTAGAGTAGGACCCCCTAGAGTTAGGGTAGGGTTTAAGGGTAAGGGACTAGTTAGGGTAGGGGTTAAGGGTAAGCGACTAGAGTTAGGGTAGGGGTTAAGGGTAAGCGACTAGAGTTAGGGTAGGGGTTAAGGGTAAGGGACTAGAGTTAGGGTAGGGGTTAAGGGTAAGGGACTAGAGTTAGGGTAGGGGTTAAGGGTAAGGGACTTGTTAGGGTAGGGATTACGGGTAAGGGACCACAGACTCCAGATTTAATTTTTATAAATTTTTTATTTAAATATATATAACAAAACAAGACAAAAAACTGATTTCTGAAGGAAAATTTAAATCCTCTGGATTTAAATAAAAAGAACAATGTGGACACACACACACATCTATCTCATATATATATATATATATATATATATATATATATATATATATATATATATATATATATATATATATATATATATATATATATATATATATATATATATATATATATATGATACGAACAGCAGACACACAGCCTGTATAATGTGTGTATAATGTGTCTACACTGTCTCCGCGTTTCCTTTCCAGAGAAACTTAATCAAAGCTCAAAGTGATAACTAGATAAAGAAACTCAGTGTCCCAAATACCAAATACCTGGAGGTATATCTATATACACAGGCTCAAGCCAATCAGACCACCAGCCCCAAAGTGTCAAATAATACTCAGTATGAAGGTACTACCTACTACTCGTGCAGACTATGTAGTACATAGTACTCAGTCTAGTGTACAGTCGTATACTGTGCATTGCATACCCAGAGTTACCTCTCTGCTTGTAGTTACCATGACTACCATACTATCAATATGTCAACATGTGGTAACCATGACATCCCCATCACCAATACGTCAACATGTCAGTGGTAACCATGACAACCCCATCACCAATACGTCAACATGTCAGAAGACCAGAAGCAGAAGCGACGGAGAGCGAGACCAGGAGTTTGATAGGTCCACAGAGCTGTCTGTCAGGTGAGGGGCGGGGCTAAAGGACTAGACGTGGCGGGGGCACTGAGTCCCGCCCCCCAGGTTGATGCCTCTGAAGTCGCCATGGTCACCATCAGAGTCATCGTCGTTTAACCAAGACCTGTCATTGGTCGAACCCTGCTGGGGGAGGGGCCAAAAGAAGTGTCACGTCAAAGGTCAGCAATAAGGCAGCAGAAATTATTTATTACATTCTAATCATTATCATGTCGTTATAAGATCTTAATCGTTATCATAGCGTTATAAGATCTTAATCGTTGTCATAATGATTAAGTCATAATCATATTATCATCGTTCTATCAAAAACGACTGATCTAATGACAGACTCACTGATCTAACGACAGATTCACTGATCTAACGACAGACTCACTGATCTAATGACAGACTCACTGATCTAACGACAGACTCACTGATCTAATGACAGACTCACTGATCTAACGACAGACTCACTGATCTAACGACAGACTCACTGATCTAACGACTGATCTAACGACAGACTCACTGATCTAATGACAGACTCACTGATCTAACGACAGACTCACTGATCTAATGACAGACTCACTGATCTAACGACAGACTCACTGATCTAATGACAGACTCACTGATCTAACGACAGACTCACTGATCTAACGACAGACTCACTGATCTAACGACTGATCTAACGACAGACTCACTGATCTAATGACAGACTCACTGATCTAACGACAGACTCACTGATCTAATGACAGACTCACTGATCTAACGACTGATCTAACGACAGACTCACTGATCTAATGACAGACTCACTGATCTAACGACAGACTCACCGATCTAACGACAGACTTCCTGAAGGGGGGACAGACCATGTGGAAGCGTGGAATCAAGACGTTGAAAACCTCCTCCTTATTGGCTGAAGACACAGTAGTATTAGTACTCTCAAACTAACAGTAGTATTAGCATTAGTACTGTAGTACTCTCAAAATAACAGTACTACTAGTATTAGTACTGTAGTACTCTCAAAATAACAGTAGTATTAGTACTCTCAAAATAACAGTAGTATTAGTTCTGTAGTACTCTCAAAATAACAGTAGTATTAGCATTAGTACTGTAGTACTCTCAAAACAACAGTAGTATTAGTTTTAGTACTGTAGTATTCTCAAAATAACAGTAGTATTAGTATTAGCACTCTCAAAATAACAGTTGTATTAGTATTAGTACTGTAGTACTCTCAAAACAACAGTAGTATTAGTTTTAGTACTGTAGTATTCTCAAAATAACAGTAGTATTAGTATTAGCACTCTCAAAATAACAGTTGTATTAGTATTAGTACTGTAGTATTCTCAAAATAACAGCATTAGTCTGTATTACTGTCTTGAAAATTACTTTGGTATTAGTACTGAGTATTAGAACAGGGTTACCATTGGGGTTAATAGACATAGTATATTATGGGATGTTACCCAGTAAAGGGGTAGTATATTATGGGATGTGACCCAGTAAAGGTGTAGTGTATTATGGGATGTTACCCAGTAAAGGTGTAGTGTATTATGGGATGTGACCCAGTAAAGGTGTAGTGTATTATGGGATGTTACCCAGTAAAGGGGTAGTATATTATGGGATGTTACCCAGTAAAGGGGTAGTGTATTATGGGATGTTACCCAGTAAAGGTGTAGTGTATTATGGGATGTTACCCAGTAAAGGGGTAGTGTATTATGGGATGTTACCCAGCCGGTGGAAGGTGTAGTGTATTATGGGATGTTACCCAGTAAAGGTGTAGTGTATTATGGGATGTTACCCAGTAAAGGGGTAGTGTATTATGGGATGTTACCCAGTAAAGGTGTAGTGTATTATGGGATGTTACCCAGCCGGTGGAAGGTGTAGCGTATTATGGGATGTGACCCGGTAAAGGGGTAGTGTATTATGGGATGTTACCCAGCCGGTGGAAGGTGTAGTGTCCCTCCATGTGCTCTGAGGTGGTGCTGAAGGTGGTGCAGCTGGCGTACTCATGAACCTTTCCTGGCATCATCACAGGATATTCACCTGCACACACACACACACACACACACACACACACACACACACACACACACACACACACACACACACACACACACACACACACACACACACACACACACACACACACACACACACACACACACACACACACACGACTAGCTGGTATTCACTATAGTACTACTAACTGATAATGACAGTCAGTCAGTCAGTCAGACAGACGGTTGGTGTAGGTCACTAGGGGTTGGGTGTAGCTGGGCCCTGATAGGACGGTTGGTGTAGGTCACTAGGGGTTAGGTTGGGTGGTGCTGTGCCCTGATAGGACGGTTGGTGTAGGTCACTAGGGGTTGGGTGTAGCTGGGCCCTGATAGGACGGTTGGTGTAGGTCACTAGGGGTTGGGTTGGGTGTAGCTGTGCCCTGATAGGACGGTTGGTGTAGGTCACTAGGGGTTGGGTTGGGTGGTGCAGTCCTCACGTACCGACCACGCCCGGCCCGCGCACCTCCTCCTCCTCCCCGTTGCCCTTGGTGATCTTCCAGTAGCGGCTGTCCAGCTGACAGGCCGCGTCCGGGGACGCGCTGGACGACATCTCTATCCTATAGATATAGATACAGAGATATAGATACAGAGATATAGCTACATCTCTATCCTATAGATATAGATACATCTCTACCCTATAGATATAGATACAGAGATATAGATACATAGAGAGATATAGGTACAGAGAGAGAGATATAGGTCCATCTCTATCCTATAGATATAGTGACAGAGATATAGATACAGAGAGAGATATAGATACATCTCTATCCTATAGATATAGATACAGCGATATAGCTACAGAGAGAGAGAGATAGATACATCTCTATCCTATAGATATAGATACAGAGATATAGAACAGAGATATAGATACATAGAGAGATATAGATATAGATACAGCGATATAGATACAGAGAGAGAGAGATAGATACATCTCTATCCTATAGATATAGATACAGAGATATAGATACAGAGATATAGCTACATCTCTATCCTATAGATATAGATACATCTCTACCCTATAGATATAGATACAGAGATATAGATACATAGAGAGATATAGATATAGATACAGAGAGAGATATAGGTACAGAGAGAGAGATATAGGTCCATCTCTATCCTATAGATATAGTGACAGAGATATAGATACATCTCTATCCTATAGATATAGATACAGAGATATAGATACAGAGAGCGATATAGGTACATCTCTATCCTATAGATATAGATACAGCGATATAGATACAGAGAGAGAGAGATAGATACATCTCTATCCTATAGATATAGATACAGAGATATAGATACAGAGAGAGAGATAGATACATCTCTATCCTATAGATATAGATACAGAGATATAGGTACAGAGAGAGAGATATAGATAAATCTCTATCCTATAGATATAGCGACAGAGATATAGATACAGAGAGAGAGAGAGAGATACATCTCTATCCTATAGATATAGATACAGAGATATAGATACAGAGAGAGAGAGATAGATACATCTCTATCCTATAGATATAGCTACAGAGATATAGATACAGAGAGAGAGATATAGGTACCACTCTATCCTATAGATATAGCGACAGAGATATAGATACAGAGAGAGAGAGAGAGATACATCTCTATCCTATAGATATAGATACAGAGATATAGATACAGAGAGCGATATAGGTACATCTCTATCCTATAGATATAGATACAGCGATATAGATACAGAGAGAGAGATAGATACATCTCTATCCTATAGATATAGATACAGAGATATAGATACAGAGAGAGAGATAGATACATCTCTATCCTATAGATATAGAAACAGCGATATAGATACAGAGAGAGAGAGAGATACATCTCTATCCTATAGATATAGATACAGAGATATAGATAAAGAGAGAGAGAGATAGATACATCTCTATCCTATAGATATAGCTACAGAGATATAGAACAGAGAGAGAGAGAGAGATACATCTCTATCCTATAGATATAGATACAGAGATATAGCTACAGAGGGAGATATAGACACATCTCTATCCTATAGATATAGCTACAGAGATATAGGTACATCTCTATCCTTTAGATATAGATACAGATATATAGATACAGAGAGAGATATAGATACATCTCTATCCTATAGATATAGGTAGACTATATAGCTGCAGAGAGATATAGGTACATCTCTATCCTATAGATATAGATACAGAGATATAGATACAGAGAGAGATATAGATACATCTCTATCCTATAGATATAGGTAGACTATATAGCTGCAGAGAGATATAGGTACATCTCTATCCTATAGATATAGATACAGAGATATAGATACATCTCTATCCTATAGATATATATACAGAGAGAGATATAGGTACATCTCCATCCTATAGATATAGATACAGAGATATAGCTACAGAGAGAGATATAGATACACCTCTATCCTACAGATATAGATACAGAGAGAGATATAGGTACATCTCTATCCTATAGATATAGATACAGAGATATAGATACAGAGAGAGATATAGATACAGCTCTATCCTATAGATATAGAGATATAGATACATCTCTATCCTATAGGCACACATAGAGAGAGATATAGGTGTGGAGTGAAACATATAGAGAGATATAGTTACACTGTATATAGAGAGATATAGATATACTGTATATCGAGAGATGTAGATACATATAGAGATATACATATATATAGAGTGATACATATAGAGAGAGATATACATATAGAGATATAGGTACTAGTGCTGTCAGTTAAACGCGTTAACGGTGTTAACGAAACCAATTTTAATGGCGTTAATCTTTTTATTGCGCGATTAACGCAATTTATTATGAAAAAAAAAAAAACAGAACAAGGAAGTGTTGTGGTTGTTGTGAGTTGAAAAGTAAAGTAAAGTACGGCTTGAGAAAGTCACCCGACCGTCTCCCTGCCGTTTATAAAGAGTGATCCACCACCACATATCGACCCCTCACGCTACGATAATCCAACTCGAGTTTTGTTTTTTTACAAGTGGTGGGTACAAAATGATTCTTGACGAAAACTGGTGGGGGCGCGTCCAGCGTAGGTGAGGCCTATGCCCAGCTCCCAACCCAACTTTGAAAATAGATTAACGTCTATATTTTTTTTTATCGCCCGATAAAAGTTTCACGTTAACGCAGCCGTTAACACCGATAATGGCCCACCACTAATATATATATATATATATATATATATATACACAAGCTGTCCAGCTGACAGGCCGCCTTGGACGACATCTCTATCATATAGACAGAGATATATAGAGATATATATAGAGCATGTGTTCAGACAGACAGACAGACAGACAGACAGACAGACAGACAGACAGACAGACAGACAGACAGACAGACGACCTGATTCTGTAGGTGAAGAAGAAGTGCGGTGGATGGACCGACGACAGCTCTGGGAGGAAGGCGGTGGAGACGGTCACGCTCAGGTCCCCCGTGGTGGCCACGCACTGCTGCTCACGCACATACCTGCAGCCAATCAGAGCCTCAGGTACCTGCAGCCAATCAGAACCTCAGGATACTAACACCATACCTGCAGCCAATCAGAGCCTCAGGACACTAACACCATACCGTCCTACAGCCAATCAGAGCCTCAGGATACTAACACCATACCTGCAGCCAATCAGAGCCTCAGGACACTAACACCATACCTGCAGCCAATCAGAGCCTCAGGATACTGACACCATACCTGCAGCCAATCAGAGCCTCAGGTACCTGCAGCCAATCAGAACCTCAGGATACTAACACCATACCTGCAGCCAATCAGAGCCTCAGGACACTAACACCATACCTGCAGCCAATCAGAGCCTCAGGACACTAACACCATACCTGCAGCCAATCAGAGCCTCAGGTACCTGCAGCCAATCAGAACCTCAGGATACTAACACCATACCTGCAGCCAATCAGAGCCTCAGGACACTAACACCATACCTGCAGCCAATCAGAGCCTCAGGACACTAACACCATACCTGCAGCCAATCAGAGCCTCAGGACACTAACACCATACCTGCAGCCAATCAGAGCCTCAGGACACTAACACCATACCTGCAGCCAATCAGAGCCTCAGGACACTAACACCATACCTGCAGCCAATCAGAGCCTCAGGATACTGACACCATACCTGCAGCCAATCAGAACCTCAGGATACTAACACCATACCGTCCTACAGCCAATCAGAACCTCAGGATACTAACACCATACCTGCAGCCAATCAGAGCCTCAGGACACTAACACCATACCTACAGCCAATCAGAACCTCAGGACACTAACACCATACCTGCAGCCAATCAGAGCCTCAGGACACTAACACCATACCTGCAGCCAATCAGAGCCTCAGGACACTAACACCATACCTGCAGCCAATCAGAGCCTCAGGATACTAACACCATACCTGCAGCCAATCAGAGCCTCAGGATACTAACACCATACCTACAGCCAATCAGAACCTCAGGATACTAACACCATACCTGACAGCCAATCAGAACCTCAGGATACTAACACCATACCTGCAGCCAATCAGAGCCTCAGGATACTAACACCATACCGTCCTAGAGCCAATCAGAACCTCAGGATACTAACACCATACCAGCACGGCTGGTTAATTTAAGGACACAAGGCTGCTAGTTAAGGTGAAGATGACCACAACGGTGAGTATGTTAAGGTGTGCAGGTTAAGGATGTAGGTTAAGGTTTCTATGTTAAGGTGTCTAGGTTAAGGTGTGTATGTTAAGGTGTGTGTGTGTTAAGGTGTCTAGGTTAAGGTGTCTAGGTTAAGGTGTGTAGGTTAAGGTTTCTATGTTAAGGTGTGTAGGTTAAGGTGTCTAGGTTAAGGTTTGTGGGTTAAGGTGTCTAGGTTAAGGTGTGTATGTTAAGGTGTGTAGGTTAAGGATGTAGGTTAAGGTTTCTATGTTAAGGTGTCTAGGTTAAGGTGTGTAGGTTTCTATGTTAAGGTGTGTAGGTTAAGGTGTCTAGGTTAAGGTGTGTGGGTTAAGGTGTGTGGGTTAAGGTGTCTAGGTTAAGGTGTGTATGTTAAGGTGTGTAGGTTAAGGATGTAGGTTAAGGTTTCTATGTTAAGGTGTCTAGGTTAAGGTGTGTAGGTTTCTATGTTAAGGTGTGTAGGTTAAGGTGTCTAGGTTAAGGTGTGTGTGTGTTAAGGTGTGTATGTTAAGGTGTCTGGGTTAAGGTGTGTAGGTTAAGGATGTAGGTTAAGGTTTCTAGATTAAGGTGTGTGGGTTAAGGTGTGTGGGTTAAGGTGTGTGGGTTAAGGTGTGTATGTTAAGGTGTGTGTGTTAAGGTGTGTAGGTTAAGGTGTCTAGGTCAAGGTGTGTAGGTTTCTATGTTAAGGTGTGTAGGTTAAGGTGTCTAGGTTAAGGTGTGTTAAGGTGTGTAGGTTAAGGTGTGTGTGTTAAGGTGTGTGTGTTAAGGTGTCTAGGTTAAGGTGTGTAGGTTAAGGTGTGTAGGTTAAGGTGTGTAGGTTAAGATGTGTATGTTAAGGTGTGTAGGTTAAGGTGTTTCGGTTAAGGTGTTTTGGTTAAGGTGTGTATGTTAAGATGTCTAGGTTAAGGTGTGTGTGTTAAGGTGTGTACATTAAGGTGTGTATGTTAAGATGTCTAGGTTAAGTTAAGGTGTGTAGGTTAAGGGGTCTACCTGAATATCTGGTCTCTGATGATGGGGTATTCTCCAGTCACAACATTATTGACGTAAGTAGTAAACCAGTCTGAGAAACTGGTGCCTGCAGACAGACAGACAGACAGAGGCATACCGCCAGTTCAAAAAGATATGAAAAGAATCAGATAGAATAATGTGATATTACAGTAGAAATAAATGCAGTCGGATTAATAGATTATAGATCAATGTTCAGATTAGATGATAGATCACAAATAAAACGTGGTGAGATTAATAGATTACTGATTCAACATGGTCAGATTATTAGATTACAGATGATTTGTCACATTAACAGATTACAAATGTGATATACCTGTTATAAAGGCCACAGATTAGCCTGTACCCACCTGTTATAAAAGGCCACAGATTAGCCTGTACCCACCTGTTATAAAGGCCACAGGTTAGCCTGTACCCACCTGTTATAAAGGCCACAGATTAGCCTGTACCCACCTGTTATAAAGGCCACAGATTAGCCTGTACCCACCTGTTATAAAGGCCACAGATTAGCCTGTACCCACCTGTTATAAAGGCCACAGATTAGCCTGTACCCACCTGTTATAAAGGCCACAGGTTAGCCTGTACCCACCTGTTATAAAGGCCACAGGTTAGCCTGTACCCACCTGTTATAAAGGCCACAGGTTAGCCTGTACCCACCTGTTATAAAGGCCACAGATTAGCCTGTACCCACCTGTTATAAAGGCCACAGGTTAGCCTGTACCCACCTGTTATAAAGGCTACAGATTAGCCTGTACCCACCTGTTATAAAGGCTACAGATTAGCCTGTACCCACCTGTTATAAAGGCCACAGGTTAGCCTGTACCCACCTGTTATAAAGGCTGCAGATTAGCCTGTACCCACCTGTTATAAAGGCTACAGATTAGCCTGTACCCACCTGTTATAAAGGCCACAGGTTAGCCTGTACCCACCTGTTATTAAGGCCACAGGTTAGCCTGTACCCACCTGTTATAAACATGTCGATGGCTGACGGGTCTTGGGCCAGCTGGTCCTGAAGAGAAGAGGATGACAATCCCTTAGTTGTGGGGCTAGGAGGTCGTGGTTAGGGTTAGGGTTAGGGTCTGGGGTTAGGAGGTCGTGGTTAGGGTTAGGGTCTGGGGTTAGGAGGTCGTGGTTAGGGTTAGGGTCTGGGGTTAGGAGGTCGTGGTTAGGGTTAGGGTCTGGGGTTAGGAGGTTGTGGTTAGGGTCTGGGGTTAGGAGGTCGTGGTTAGGGTTAGGGTTAGGGTCTGGGGTCAGGAGGTCATGGTTAGGGTTAGGGTTAGGGTCTGGGGTTAGGAGGTTGTGGTTAGGGTCTGGGGTTAGGAGGTCGTGGTTAGGGTTAGGGTTAGGGTTAGGGTCTGGGGTTAGGGGGTCGTGGTTAGGGTTAGGGTCTGGGGTTAGGAGGTCGTGGTTAGGGTTAGGGTTAGGGGCTGGGGTTAGGAGGTCGTGGTTAGGGTTAGGGTCTGGGGTCAGGAGGTCGTGGTTAGGGTTAGGGTTAGGGTCTGGGGTTAGGAGGTCATGGTTAGGGTTAGGGTCTGGGGTCAGGAGGTCGTGGTTAGGGTTAGGGTTAGGGTCTGGGGTCAGGAGGTCGTGGTTAGGGTTAGGGTTAGGGTCTGGGGTTAGGAGGTCGTGGTTAGGGTTAGGGTTAGGGTCTGGGGTTAGGAGGTCGTGGTTAGGGTTAGGGTCTGGGGTCAGGAGGTTGTGGTTAGGGTTAGGGTTAGGGTCTGGGGTTAGGAGGTCGTGGTTAGGGTTAGGGTCTGGGGTTAGGAGGTCGTAGTTAGGGTTAGGGTTAGGGTCTGGGGTTAGGAGGTCGTGGTTAGGGTTAGGAGGTCGTGGTTAGGGTTAGGGTTAGGGTCTGGGGTTAGGAGGTCATGGTTAGGGTTAGGGTCTGGGGTTAGGAGGTCGTGGTTAGGGTTAGGGTCTGGGGTCAGGAGGTCGTGGTTAGGGTTAGGGTTAGGGTCTGGGGTTAGGAGGTCGTGGTTAGGGTTAGGGTTAGGGTCTGGGGTTAGGAGGTCGTGGTTAGGGTTAGGGTCTGGGGTCAGGAGGTCGTGGTTAGGGTTAGGGTTAGGGTCTGGGGTCAGGAGGTCGTGGTTAGGGTTAGGGTCTGGGGTTAGGAGGTCGTGGTTAGGGTTAGGGTTAGGGTCTGGGGTTAGGAGGTCGTGGTTAGGGTTAGGGTTAGGGTTAGGGTTAGGGTCTGGGGTCAGGAGGTCATGGTTAGGGTTAGGGTCTGGGGTCAGGAGGTCGTGGTTAGGGTTAGGGTTAGGGTCTGGGGTTAGGAGGTCGTGGTTAGGGTTAGGGTCTGGGGTTAGGAGGTCATGGTTAGGGTTAGGGTCTGGGGTCAGGAGGTCGTGGTTAGGGTTAGGGTTAGGGGCTGGGGTCAGGAGGTCGTGGATACTAACAGGACAGTGGTAGAAGATGTCTGAGAGGTTGCGTCCCTCGGTGGCCTCCAGGGCCAGGTACTGACTGAGTCCGGTGTGGAAGCAGAAGGTGAGAGGGAGACACTGCCTCATGCCCTTCCTCTGCTGGAAGCCCCCCGCCGCCGTCTCCACGTCCAGGAGGTCTTCAGAGCGGTAGTGGTTGGACAGCGCCATGCTGCCCATCAGACTAGAGACAGAGACAGAAGGGTCCTCAGAGACAGAAGGGTCCTCAGAGACAGAGACAGAAGGGTCCTCAGAGACAGAAGGGTCCTCAGAGACAGAGACAGAAGGGTCCTCAGAGACAGAAGGGTCCTCAGAGACAGAGACAGAAGGGTCCTCAGAGACAGAAGGGTCCTCAGAGACAGAAGGGTCCTCAGAGAGAGAAGGGTCCTCAGAGACAGAAGGGTCCTCAGAGACAGAAAGGTCCTCAGAGACAGAGACAGAAGGGTCCTCAGAGACAGAAGGGTCCTCAGAGACAGAAGGGTCCTCAGAGACAGAGACAGAAGGGTCCTCAGAGACAGAAGGGTCCTCAGAGACAGAAGGGTCCTCAGAGACAGAGACAGAGACAGAAGGGTCCTCAGAGACAGAAGGGTCCTCAGAGACAGAGACAGAAGCCGTTTCTCAATTCGCGTACTTGTGCGTGCTCGTGTGCTCGTGGACTCGTGAAACGTCATCAGTCGTTGCCCGAGCACTGTTCCAATTCGAAGCACGCATCAAGCGAGTACTGTCGTAAAACCCGGAAGTGTTCTGGATGCGTGCTCGATATCGCCGTTTCACCGAGCATGCATCGGAGGTGGCTCGTGTGTGCTTGCAACCGCTATAAATCCCAGGATGCATTTCGCACTCGCAGCAGTAAGAGGGCGGACAATATGGAGAAGACGCACAAGTTACAACTGTTGCTTAAGTTACTCTTAACTTATATATATATTTATATAATATATAATATATGGGCCTAATATAATAATAATAATAATATATAAATATATATATGTAAGGTCGTGTGTGTGTATAGCTTATACACATGACAGGACACTCATATCTTTTCAATTGTTATTCATTCAGAATATTTACATACTATTTGAAAATGAAAGAGGCTGGGATTTTGTTTTATATCATTTGTTTATATTGTTCAGTAGTAGTATATGCCTAAATGAGGCCGTAGCAAAGTTAACGGACGAGCAGAGGTGGTGACGTCATCGAGTCCGCTGCTGTTCCAATTGCAGGTACGTACTCGCGTGCTCGCAAGTATGTGCTTGAAGTACAGACTTGCCAAGTACGTTCTAGCAAGTCATCGAGTCCGTAGTACGCGTGCTACGAATTGAGAAACGGCCAGAGACAGAAGGGTCCTCAGAGACAGAAGGGTCCTCAGAGACAGAAGGGTCCTCAGAGACAGAAGGGTCCTCAGAGACAGAAGGGTCCTCAGAGACAGAAGGGTCCTCAGAGACAGAGGGGTCCTCAGAGACAGAAGGGTCCTCAGAGACAGAGGGGTCCTCAGAGACAGAAGGGTCCTCAGAGACACCATAGAGGTACCACTAGAACAGACAGACAGGCAGACAGACAGACAGGTACTCACCCTGGTACCACTAGCTTCTGGCCGTTGTGCAGGCGGTAAGAACAGACAGACAGGCAGACAGACAGACAGGTACTCACCCTGGTACCACTAGCTTCTGTCCATTGTGCAGGCGGTAAGAACAGGCAGACAGACAGACAGGTACTCACCCTGGTACCACTAGCTTCTGTCCATTGTGCAGGTGGTAAGAACAGACAGACAGGCAGACAGACAGACAGGTACTCACCCTGGTACCACTAGCTTCTGTCCATTGTGCAGGCGGTAAGAACAGACAGACAGGCAGACAGACAGACAGGTACTCACCCTGGTACCACTAGCTTCTGGCCGTTGTGCAGGCGGTAAGAACAGCGGTAATCCTCCGGCAGCTTGAAGCCGATCTGAGTCTCGATGGAGTCAAGCTCCTCCTCCTTTGCTCCATCTGAAACCATGGCAACCACAAAGTCAACAGGAAGCAGGAGGCGGAACCAGGAGGAGGGACGCCATCATCAGGGGGAGGAGGAAGAGGAGGAGGAGGAGGAGGAGGAAGATGGTGGAGGAGGAGGAGGAAGGTGGAGGAGGAGGAGGAAGAGGAGGAAGGTAGAGGAGGAGGAAGATGGAGGAGGAGGAAGGTGGAGGAGGAGGAAGAGGAGGAGTCACCTTTGAGAGAAGCGATCATGCGCGGACATCGCTGAGCGAGGAAGGTCTTCAGGGTCTCCCAGGAGGTCTTCAGGACGGCGTAGTGCCGGAGGTAACGGCCCCAGTCCAGGTAGTACTGCCTGAACAGGGCCCGCCAGGAGGGGGCGCCGGCCGCCCGGTCAGCGCTGCACACAGAACCAGGGTTATAGAGGGTACACACAGAACCAGGGTTATAGAGGGTAAACACAGAACCAGGTTTATAGAGGGTACACACAGAACCAGGTTTATAGAGGGTACACACAGAACCAGGGTTATAGAGGGTACACACAGAACCAGGGTTATAGAGGGTACACACAGAACCAGGGTTATAGAGGGTACACACAGAACCAGGGTTATAGAGGGTACAGAACCAGGGTTATAGAGGGTACACACAGAACCAGGGTTATAGAGGGTACACACACAGAACCAGGGTTATAGAGGGTACACACAGAACCAGGGTTATAGAGGGTACACACAGAACCAGGGTTATAGAGGGTACACACAGAACCAGGTTTATAGAGGGTACACACAGAACCAGGGCTATAGAGGGTACACACAGAACCAGGGTTATAGAGGGTACACACAGAACCAGGGTTATAGAGGGTACACACAGAACCAGGGTTATAGAGGGTACAGAACCAGGGTTATAGAGGGTACACACAGAACCAGGGTTATAGAGGGTACACACAGAACCAGGGTTATAGAGGGTACACACAGAACCAGGGTTATAGAGGGTACAGAACCAGGGTTATAGAGGGTACACACAGAACCAGGGTTATAGAGGGTACACACAGAACCAGGGTTATAGAGGGTACAGAACCAGGGTTATAGAGGGTACACACAGAACCAGGGTTATAGAGGGTACAGAACCAGGGTTATAGAGGGTACACACACAGAACCAGGGTTATAGAGGGTACACACACAGAACCAGGGTTATAGAGGGTACAGAACCAGGGTTATAGAGGGTACACACACAGAACCAGGGTTATAGAGGGTACAGAACCAGGGTTATAGAGGGTACACACACAGAACCAGGGTTATAGAGGGTACACACACAGAACCAGGGTTATAGAGGGTACACACAGAACCAGGGTTATAGAGGGTACAGAACCAGGGTTATAGAGGGTACACACAGAACCAGGGTTATAGAGGGTACACACAGAACCAGGGTTATAGAGGGTACACACACAGAACCAGGGTTATAGTTAAGGGTCGGGGCTATACATAGTTAAGGTTCTGGTCTTTATATAGTAAAGGGTTGGGGTTATATATGGTTCTGGTTTGGGGTTATATAGTTACGGGTCAGGGCTATACATAGTTAAGGTTCTGGTCTTTATATAGTAAAGGGTTGGGGTTATATATGGTTCTGGTTTGGGGTTATATAGTTACGGGTCAGGGCTATACATAGTTAAGGGTTGGGGTTCTAGGGTTAGGGACTGGTTATATATGGTTAGGGTTGTATATGGTTAGGGGTGTACTCACTCAGTCAATAGCCAGTAGCGGGAACACAAGCTCCTCCACAAAGGGTTGTGGCCGGACAGCTGGTTCAGCCTCCTGCTGACGAAGCTGCAGCTGTGGAGTCCGTCATAAGGGGCTTAGCTTAGCCCTGGTGGGTAAGGGGGCTTAGCTTAGCCCTGGTCACAGCATGAGGGGGCTTAGCTTAGCCCTGGTCACAGCGTGAGGGGGCTTAGCTTAGCCCTGGTGTGTAAGGGGGCGTAGCTTAGCCCTGGTCACAGCGTGAAGGGGCTTAGCTTAGCCCTGGTGGGTAAGGGGGCTTAGCTTAGCCCTGGTCACAGCATGAGGGGGCTTAGCTTAGCCCTGGTCACAGCGTGAGGGGGCTTAGCTTAGCCCTGGTGGGTAAGGGGGCTTAGCTTAGCCCTGGTCACAGCATGAGGGGGCTTAGCTTAGCCCTGGTCACAGCGTGAGGGGGCTTAGCTTAGCCCTGGTTGGTAAGGGGGCTTAGCTTAGCCCTGGTCACAGCGTGAGGGGGCTTAGCTTAGCCCTGGTCACAGCGTGAGGGGGCTTAGCTTAGCACTGGTCACAGCGTGAGGGGGCTTAGCTTAGCCCTGGTCACAGCATGAGGGGGCTTAGCTTAGCCCTGGTCACAGCGTGAGGGGGCTTAGCTTAGCCCTGGTCACAGCGTGAGGGGGCTTAGACTCTCTACCTAAGGGATATAGACTTCCTTCTTAACTGTGATCCTATTGGGTTAGCCGTAACCCGTCTATGTAGTGTTAGGGTTAGGGATAACTAACTAACCCTAACCCATCAACGGAGGGTTAGGGCTAACTAACTAACCCTAACCCATCAACCTAGGGTTAGGGCTAACTAACTGTTCTAACCCATCAACCTAGGGTTAGGACTAACTAACCCTAACCCATCAACGTAGGGTTTGGGCTAACTAACTAATCCTAACCCATCAACCTAGGGTTAGGGCTAACTAATTAACTAATCCTAACCAATCAACGTAGGGTTTGGGCTAACTAACTAACTAAATATTTATTTTTTTCCACAATGTCTTGTTTTTTTAAACGATTTATGATGACTATATGCTCTGTAAGGTGACCTTGGGTGTCTTGAAAGGCGCCTCTAAATTAAATGTATTATTATTATTATTATTATTATTATTATTTATTATTATTATTATTAATCCTTACCCATCAACCTAGGGTTAGGGCTAACTAATTAACTAACCCTAACCCATTAGTGTAGGGTTAGGGTTAGGACTGCTTGTTCTGGCCACGTTGAGCGAGACTAGTTGAGACGCAAAGTATTATAGTATTGAATATTTCATAAACAACCCCGTACCAATGGCTAGCTTGCAATGCTACAGTAACTGTATGTTACACATCATAAAATAGTATGACTTCTGACTATTCTGGCTCCGCCCTTAATGCCATTCTGCTCTATTGATCCTGATACATAGTTATAATACAGTAATGTTATAACACCATGTCTCAATGACATTCTGCTCTTTTGATCCTGATACATAGTGATAATACAGTAATGATATATCACCATGTCTCAATGACATTCTGCTCTATTGATCCTGATACATAGTTATAATACAGTAATGATATATCCCCATGTATCAATGACATTCTGCTCTATTGATCCTGATACATAGTGATAATACAGTAATGATATATCCCCATGTATCAATGACATTCTGCTGTATTGATCCTGATACATAGTGATAATACAGTAATGATATATCCCCATGTATCAATGACATTCTGCTCTATTGATCCTGATACATACTTATAACACAGTAATGATATATCACCATGTATCAATGACATTCTGCTCGATTGATCCTGATACATAAGTATAATACAGTAATGATATATCACCATGTATCAATGACATTCTGCTCTATTGATCCTGATACATAGTTATAATACAGTAATGATATATCACCATGTATCAATGACATTCTGCTCTATTGATCCTGATACATAGTTATAATACAGTAATGATATATTACCATACATAGAGTAAGTAATCTTATTATTAGATAGATATTTAAAGTATTGCTTTTAGGCTGTTTGAGTTATCAATATAATATAGGAATATGCTGTTTGTTTTATGTGTTATTATACAACTATAAACAGGTATGTTGGATATAAATAATAATAATAATAATAATAATAATAATAATATAGATTTATTTGATGATTTCTAGTAAGTCATATTATATAGCTGCTATATACAGTAATGTTAGATATAATAATAATAACAATAATAATAATGCATTGTATGGTTTCTAGTTAGTCATGTTGCTAGACAACTAGATACAGGTAATGTTAGATACTACTACTACTACTACTACTACTACTACTACTACTACTACTACTACTAATAATAATAATAATAATAATAACAATAACAATAATATAGATGCATTGTTAGCGATAACTTGTGTGTTGCTGCTCGTTTCCTCTGGATATAATAAGACCAAATAATGGTGATCCACTGAGATACATGCCAATGTTTGCCTCCTACTCGCTAAAGAGAGACTCGATACGTACTGGATGAGATCCCTGAAGTCGAGGAAGGAGAAGACGAGAAGCAGCGGGTCGGCGGGCAGCTGATCCAAGACGAGCCGCAGCTCCACGGGCGCCGCCATGTTGGTCTGCTTACCCTACGTGACTGTACGTCGTCTTACGTCACTGTGAGTCACTTCGAGCGTCGCCGATTTATAACGTGTGTCGGTTACTGGTGA
>NC_082385.1:34641649-34646649 GCF_031168955.1 Gadus macrocephalus
ATTCATAACTCCATTAACATCACCGAGATATTCATAACTCCGTTATCATCACCGAGATATTCATAACTCCATTAACATCACCGAGATATTCATAACTCTGTTAACATCACCGAGATATTCATAACTCCATTAACATCACCGAGATATTCATAACTCCGTTATCATCACCGAGATATTCATAACTCCATTAACATCACCGAGATATTCATAACTCTATTTACATCACTGAGATATAACTCTATTACAAGGGTTAGGTTATGTTAGTACTAGGTTATGTTAGTACTAGGGTTAGGTGGGTTAGGTGATGTTGGTACCAGGGTTAGGTGATGTTAGAGATAGGGTAGGATTATATATATAATTATCTGTCTCTATCTGTCTGTCTGCCTGTCCGTCTGCCTGTCTGTCTGTGTGTCGCTGTCTGCCTGTCTGCTCAGTGTTTGTGGAAAGACAGGAAGCCTCCCAGGTTTTGGTGCGTAACAGAAGAGCCAATCAACTATTTGAAGAGTTGAAACCAGGTGAGAACTGATCTCTGATTGGCTGTTGAAAACCAGTCTTACTTCAACCAGTATAAATATCATGTTGTTTATATATATATATATATCATATTAGTATGTGTATGTATTCGTATTAGTATGTGAATTTTTTCTTATTAGCATGTTTAATTTTAATGTAACTGTTTCACCAGGTAATCTGGAGAGGGAATGTTTAGAGGAAATATGTGACCACGAAGAGGCCAGGGAAGTGTTCGAACAGGCGGACAAGACGGTACGATCCTAGAACGCCTGTTACTAACTTTATAACAGTCGGTACGATCCTAGAACCGTCTGTTACTAACTTTATAACAGTCGGTACGATCCTCCAGAACCGTCTGTCACTAACTTTATAACAGTCGGTACGATCCTAGAACCGTCTGTTACTAACTTTATAACAGTCGGTACGATCCTCCAGAACCGTCTGTTACTAACTTTATAACAGTCGGTACGATCCTAGAACCGTCTGTTACTAACTTTATAACAGTCGGTACGATCCTCCAGAACCGTCTGTTACTAACTTTAGAACAGTCGGTACGATCCTCCAGAACCGTCTGTTACTAACTTTAGAACAGTCGGTACGATCCTAGAACCGCCTGTCACTAACTTTATAACAGTCGGTACGATCCTAGAACCGTCTGTTACTAACTTTATAACAGTCGGTACGATCCTCCAGAACCGTCTGTTACTAACTTTAGAACAGTCGGTACGATCCTCCAGAACCGTCTGTTACTAACTTTAGAACAGTCGGTACGATCCTAGAACCGCCTGTTACTAACTTTAGAACAGTCGGTACGATCCTAGAACCGCCTGTCACTAACTTTATAACAGTCGGTACGATCCTAGAACCGTCTGTTACTAACTTTATAACAGTCGGTACGATCCTCCAGAACCGTCTGTTACCAACTTTATAACAGTCGGTACGAGCCTAGAACCGTCGGTTACTAACTTTATAACAGTCGGTACGATCCTAGAACCGTCTGTTACTAACTTTAGAACAGTCGGTACGATCCTAGAACCGTCTGTTACTAACTTTATAACAGTCGGTACGATCCTAGAACCGTCTCTTACTAACTTTAGAACAGTCGGTACGATCCTCCAGAACCGTCTGTTACCAACTTTATAACAGTCGGTACGAGCCTAGAACCGTCGGTTACTAACTTTATAACAGTCGGTACGATCCTAGAACCGTCTGTTACTAACTTTAGAACAGTCGGTACGATCCTAGAACCGTCTGTTACTAACTTTAGAACAGTCGGTACAATCCTAGAACCGTCTGTTACTAACTTTAGAACAGTCGGTACGATCCTAGAACCGTCTGTTACTAACTTTAGAACAGTCGGTACGATCCTCTAGAACAGGGGTTCTCAAAGTTTTGACAACTGAGGGCCAATTTAGGAACCCAAAATTTGACTGAGGGCCGCCAAAGGAAAAAAAAAATTGGCGGGAATCGCCGCCAGCATCCCAGTGGTAAAAAAGAACATTGCACCGTGGACCTCTGGGAGTGAGGTCAAGTGAGGTCTAAATCACGAAATTGAGGTTAAGCCTTTCAAAGTAATGTACAGTCGGATTAAAACTAACAAATGTAAGAGGATTTAATTGAAAGCTAGAGAGAATCGACTTTTCTCTTTATATTCATGTTTAAATTAATATTGATATAATAATTTAAAAAAAAAAGTATTTTTTATTTTTTATAATTATGTATGTCATTGCGGGCCGCCAAAGCATTGGTTCTCAAAGTGAGAACCAATGTTCTAGAACCATCTGTTACTAACTTTATAACTGTCCTTTAGAACATTCCTTTAGAACAGTCCTTGAGAACAGTCCTTGAGAACAGTCCTTTAGAACAGTCCTTTAGGACAGTCCCTTAAAACAGTCCTTTAGAACAGTCCTTTAGAACAGTCTTTAAGAACAGTCCTTTAGGACAGTCCTTGAGAACAGTCCTTTAGAACAGTCTTTAAGAACAGTCCTTTAGAGCTTTACGGGTGTAACTTTGTGTTGAAGTTTGTGGCCGACAAAAGGCTTTTCTTTTTAAAGTTCTTATATGCTCGCTGTTCTACAGTAGTAGGGGATCAGTATGAGGTTAGTTCTTATTGCTGTTCTACAGTAGGGGATCGGTATGAGGTTAGTTCTTATTGCTGTTCTACAGTAGTAGGGGATCGGTATGAGGTTAGTTCTTATTGCTGTTCTACAGTAGTAGGGGATCGGTATGAGGTTAGTTCTTATTGCTGTTCTACAGTAGTAGGGGATCGGTATGAGGTTAGTTCTTATTGCTGTTCTACAGTAGTAGGGGATCGGTATGAGGTTAGTTCTTATTGCTGTTCTACAGTAGGGGATCGGTATGAGGTTAGTTCTTATTGCTGTTCTACAGTAGTAGGGGATCGGTATGAGGTTAGTTCTTATTGCTGTTCTACAGTAGGGGATCGGTATGAGGTTAGTTCTTATTGCTGTTCTACAGTAGGGGATCGGTATGAGGTTAGTTCTTATTGCTGTTCTACAGTAGTAGGGGATCGGTATGAGGTTAGTTCTTATTGCTGTTCTACAGTAGTAGGGGATCGGTATGAGGTTAGTTCTTATTGCTGTTCTACAGTAGGGGATCGGTATGAGGTTAGTTCTTATTGCTGTTCTACAGTAGTAGGGGATCGGTATGAGGTTAGTTCTTATTGCTGTTCTACAGTAGTAGGGGATCGGTATGAGGTTAGTTCTTATTGCTGTTCTACAGTAGTAGGGGATCGGTATGAGGTTAGTTCTTATTGCTGTTCTACAGTAGGGGATCGGTATGAGGTTAGTTCTTATTGCTGTTCTACAGTAGTAGGGGATCGGTATGAGGTTAGTTCTTATTGCTGTTCTACAGTAGTAGGGGATCGGTATGAGGTTAGTTCTTATTGCTGTTCTACAGTAGGGGATCGGTATGAGGTTAGTTCTTATTGCTGTTCTACAGTAGGGGATCGGTATGAGGTTAGTTCTTATTGCTGTTCTACAGTAGTAGGGGATCGGTATGAGGTTAGTTCTTATTGCTGTTCTACAGTAGTAGGGGATCGGTATGAGGTTAGTTCTTATTGCTGTTCTACAGTAGGGGATCGGTATGAGGTTAGTTCTTATTGCTGTTCTACAGTAGGAGATCGGTATGAGGTTAGTTCTTATTGCTGTTCTACAGTAGTAGGGGATCGGTATGAGGTTAGTTCTTATTGCTGTTCTACAGTAGGGGATCGGTATGAGGTTAGTTCTTATTGCTGTTCTACAGTAGTAGGGGATCGGTATGAGGTTAGTTCTTATTGCTGTTCTACAGTAGTAGGGGATCGGTATGAGGTTAGTTCTTATCGCTGTTCTACAGTAGGGGATCGGTATGAGGTTAGTTCTTATTGCTGTTCTACAGTAGTAGGGGATCGGTATGAGGTTAGTTCTTATTGCTGTTCTACAGTAGTAGGGGATCGGTATGAGGTTAGTTCTTATTGCTGTTCTACAGTAGTAGGGGATCGGTATGAGGTTAGTTCTTATTGCTGTTCTACAGTAGTAGGGGATCGGTATGAGGTTAGTTCTTATTGCTGTTCTACAGTAGTAGGGGATCGGTATGAGGTTAGTTCTTATTGCTGTTCTACAGTAGTAGGGGATCGGTATGAGGTTAGTTCTTATTGCTGTTCTACAGTAGGGGATCGGTATGAGGTTAGTTCTTATTGCTGTTCTACAGTAGTAGGGGATCGGTATGAGGTTAGTTCTTATTGCTGTTCTACAGTAGTAGGGGATCGGTATGAGGTTAGTTCTTATTGCTGTTCTACAGTAGTAGGGGATCGGTATGAGGTTAGTTCTTATTGCTGTTCTACAGTAGTAGGGGATCGGTATGAGGTTAGTTCTTATTGCTGTTCTACAGTAGTAGGGGATCGGTATGAGGTTAGTTCTTATTGCTGTTCTACAGTAGTAGGGGATCGGTATGAGGTTAGTTCTTATTGCTGTTCTACAGTAGTAGGGGATCGGTATGAGGTTAGTTCTTATTGCTGTTCTACAGTAGGGGATCGGTATGAGGTTAGTTCTTATTGCTGTTCTACAGTAGTAGGGGATCGGTATGAGGTTAGTTCTTATTGCTGTTCTACAGTAGTAGGGGATCGGTATGAGGTTAGTTCTTATTGCTGTTCTACAGTAGGGGATCGGTATGAGGTTAGTTCTTATTGCTGTTCTACAGTAGTAGGGGATCGGTATGAGGTTAGTTCTTATTGCTGTTTTACAGTAGTAGGGGATCGGTATGAGGTTAGTTCTTATTGCTGTTCTACAGTAGTAGGGGATCGGTATGAGGTTAGTTCTTATTGCTGTTCTACAGTAGGGGATCGGTATGAGGTTAGTTCTTATTGCTGTTCTACAGTAGTAGGGGATCGGTATGAGGTTAGTTCTTATTGCTGTTCTACAGTAGTAGGGGATCGGTATGAGGTTAGTTCTTATTGCTGTTCTACAGTAGGGGATCGGTATGAGGTTAGTTCT
>NC_082385.1:34651649-34664149 GCF_031168955.1 Gadus macrocephalus
CCTGTCTGTCTGCCTGCCTGTCGGTCTACCTGTGTCTACCCTTATGACTGCCTGTCTGTCTGCCTGCCTGTCTGTCTGCCTGCCTGTCGGCCTACCTGTGTCTACCCTTATGTCTGCCTGTCTGTCTGCCTGCCTGTGTGACTACCTGTGTCTACCCTTATGACTGCCTGTCTGTCTGACTGCCTGTGTCTACCCTTATGACTGTCTGTCTGCCTGCCTGTCTGTCTGTCTCCCAGATGAGCCTCTCCAGAGCGCCGTGGTGCAGTCAGAGGGACGTGAGCGCTCGGTCCTCGGAGACAAAACGGCCGCCTTCTTCTCAGTGTCAAGTTTTGGTAGCGGAGAGGAAGGTATGACCTCCTTACTGAGCTCCTCGGTAGCCACATGCTAACCCTATGTACCTATATATATTTATACATGTATCCGGGTCCGTTAGCCCCATGCTAACCGTATGTACCTATATATATATAAATATATGTATCAGGGTCCGTTAGCCGCATGCTAACCGTGTGTACCTATATATATATATATATATATATATATATATATACATATATATATATATATATAAATATATGTATCAGGGTCCGTTAGCCGCATGCTAACCGTGTGTTCCTATATATATTTTTATATATATTTCTATATGTATCAGGGTCCGTTAGCCGCATGCTAACCGTATGTTCCCATATATATTTTTATATATATTTATGTATGTATCAGGGTCCGTTGGCCACATGCTAACCGTGTGTACCTATATATATTTATATATTTATAACAGGGTTTATTAACCTCATGATTACTCTATGTATGTATATTTTATGAAAATAGGGTCATGTAATGATCTTGTATCTTGCATGTAAATGTTGTGTAGTGAATGTTTGTGTAAATTTTGTGCAGTGAATGTTTGTGTAAATTTTGTGCAGTGAATGTTTGTGTAAATGTTTTTGTGATGATATTTTTCAGTGTGCGGAGAACGACCGCTCTTTGAGAAGGTAAAGAAACACTGACAAGTATTATAATATTTGATTGTATTATTATATAACTATATATATACTATTTGATATACATTTCATTATATTTATGACATTTATGTGAATATTTTATGATATTATTATCTTACATGATGATACAATCTTTAATATTATTATTGTATAAATTGTTACAGTAATAATATTATAATATTAATAATGATCTATATATATATATATATCTGTCCCCATCAGGTCCAGAAGGAGGATGCCAAGGAGAGCGAGCTGCTCGAGTCGTACCAGGGGAGTCGGATCGTCGGGGGTGACGATGCTGAGGAGGCATCGTCTCCATGGTAACCAGACCCACTCTACCAGTGTTTGTGTGGATGGGCTGTGTGCAGGAAGCATGACCATATTTGGTACCAACAGTATATATAAATGATATACTACATAGTGTATGCAGCATATATTTATTTAAATGAAATAATGTATACAGTACTTATGTTTGTCCAGGCAGGTATATAATTATATGTAAAAATATCTATCTATATATATGTATCTGTATATATGTATGTATATCATCTCCGTGTCTCTCTCTCTCTCTCTCTCTCTCTCTCTCTCTCTCTCTCTCTCTCTCTCTCTCTCTATATATATATATATATATATATATACATAATTTTATGTATATGTATGCTGTTCATAATTCTATATATTTATATCTATGTATATCTATACCCAGGCAGGTGATGCTGTCTATAGTTCTATGTATATATGTCTATGTCTATACCCAGGCAGGTGATGCTGTCTATAGTTCTATGTATATATGTCTATGTCTATACCCAGGCAGGTGATGCTGTCTATAGTTCTATGTATATATGTCTATGTCTATACCAGGCAGGTGATGCTGTCTATAGTTCTATGTATATATGTCTATGTCTATACCAGGCAGGTGATGCTGTCTATAGTTCTATGTATATATGTCTATGTCTACGCCCAGGCAGGTGATGCTGTCTATAGTTCTATGTGTATATGTCTATGTCTACACCCAGGCAGGTGATGCTGTCTATAGTTCTATCTATATATGTCTATGTCTATACCCAGGCAGGTGATGCTGTCTATAGTTCTATGTGTATATGTCTATGTCTATACCAGGCATTTGATGCTGTCTATAGTTCTATGTATATATGTCTACGTCTACACCCAGGCAGGTGATGCTTTCTATAGTTCTATGTATATATGTCTACGTCTACACCCAGGCAGGTGATGCTGTCCATAGTTCTATGTATATATGTCTACGTCTACACCCAGGCAGGTGATGCTGTCTATAGTTCTATGTATATATGTCTACGTCTACACCCAGGCAGGTGATGCTGTCTATAGTTCTATGTATATATTTCTGTATCTACACCCAGGCAGGTGATGCTGTCCATAGTTCTATGTATATATGTCTACGTCTACACCCAGGCAGGTGATGCTGTCTATAGTTCTATGTATATATGTCTATGCCCAGGCAGGTGATGCTGTCTATAGTTCTATGTATACATGTCTACACCCAGGCAGGTGATGCTGTCTATAGTTCTATGTATATATGTCTACACCCAGGCAGGTGATGCTGTCTATAGTTCTATGTATATATGTCTATGTCTACACCAGGCAGGTGATGCTGTCTATAGTTCTATGTATATATGTCTACGTCTACACCAGGCAGGTGATGCTGTCCATAGTTCTATGTATATATGTCTACGTCTACACCAGGCAGGTGATGCTGTCCATAGTTCTATGTATGTATGTCTACGTCTACACCAGGCAGGTGATGCTGTCTACAGTTCTATGTATGTATGTCTACGTCTACACCAGGCAGGTGATGCTGTCTACAGTTCTATGTATGTATGTCTACGTCTACACCCAGGCAGGTGATGCTGTCTATAGTTCTATGTATATATGTCTACGTCTACACCCAGGCAGGTGATGCTGTCTATAGTTCTATGTATATATGTCTACGTCTACACCAGGCAGGTGATGCTGTCTACAGTTCTATGTATGTATGTCTACGTCTACACCAGGCAGGTGATGCTGTCCACAGTTCTATGTATATATGTCTACGTCTACACCAGGCAGGTGATGCTGTCTACAGTTCTATGTATGTATGTCTATGTCTACACCAGGCAGGTGATGCTGTCTATAGTTCTATGTATATATTTCTATATCTACACCCAGGCAGGTGATGCTGTCCATAGTTCTATGTATATATGTCTACGTCTACACCAGGCAGGTGATGCTGTCTATAGTTCTATGTATATATGTCTATGTCTATACCAGGCAGGTGATGCTGTCTATAGTTCTATGTATATATGTCTACGTCTACACCCAGGCAGGTGATGCTTTCTATAGTTCTATGTATATATGTCTACGTCTACACCCAGGCAGGTGATGCTGTCCATAGTTCTATGTATATATGTCTACGTCTACACCCAGGCAGGTGATGCTGTCTATAGTTCTATGTATATATGTCTACGTCTACACCCAGGCAGGTGATGCTGTCTATAGTTCTATGTATATATTTCTATATCTACACCCAGGCAGGTGATGCTGTCCATAGTTCTATGTATATATGTCTACGTCTACACCCAGGCAGGTGATGCTGTCTATAGTTCTATGTATATATGTCTATGCCCAGGCAGGTGATGCTGTCTATAGTTCTATGTATATATGTCTACGTCTACACCCAGGCAGGTGATGCTGTCTATAGTTCTATGTATATATGTCTACGTCTAGGCAGGTGATGCTGTCTATAGTTCTATGTATATATGTCTATGTCTATGCCCAGGCAGGTGATGCTGTCTATAGTTCTATGTATATATGTCTATGTCTATGCCCAGGCAGGTGATGCTGTCTATAGTTCTATGTATATATGTCTACGTCTACACCAGGCAGGTGATGCTCTACAGTTCTATGCATGTATGTCTACGTCTACACCAGGCAGGTGATGCTGTCTATAGTTCTATGTATATATGTCTACGTCTAGGCAGGTGATGCTGTCTATAGTTCTATGTATATATGTCTACGTCTATACCCAGGCAGGTGATGCTGTCTACAGTTCTATGTATGTATGTCTACGTCTACACCAGGCAGGTGATGCTGTCTATAGTTCTATGTATATATGTCTACGTCTACACCAGGCAGGTGATGCTGTCTATAGTTCTATGTATGTATGTCTACGTCTACACCAGGCAGGTGATGCTCTACAGTTCTATGTATGTATGTCTACGTCTAGGCAGGTGATGCTCTACAAGCGCCAGCCCCAGGAGCTGCTGTGTGGGGCCAGTCTGATCAGTGACCAGTGGGTCCTGACCGCGGCCCACTGCATCCTCTACCCTCCCTGGAACAAGAACTTCAGCCCCGGGCAGATCCTGGTCCGCCTGGGAAAACACAACCGGGCTAGGTGAGTCCGGGTTAGTTAACGAGAGTTAGGTTAGTCTGGGTTAGTCAACTGGAGGCTAGGTTAGTCCGGGTTAGTTAACTAGAGGACAGGTTAGTTAACAAGAGGCTAGGTTAGTCTGGGTTAGTTAAATAGGGTTAGGTTAGTCTGGGTTAGTTAACTAGAGTTAGGTTAGTCATGGTTAGTTAACAAGAGGCTAGGTTAGTCAGGGTTAGTTAATTAGGGTGAGGTTAATCTGGCTAATTTTACTAGAGGTTAGGTTAGTCTGGGTCACTTAACTAGAGGCTAGGTTAGTCCGGGTTAGTTAACTAGAGTTAGGTTATTCATGGTTAGTTAACTAGAGGCTAGGTTAGTCTGGGTTAGTTACCTAGAGGCTAGGTTAGTCTGGGTTAGTTGAATAGAGTGACTTTAGTCTGGTTTAGTAACCTAGAGGCTAGGTTAATCTGGGTTACTTAAACAGGGTTAGGTTAGTCTAGGTTAGTTAACTAGAGGCTTGGTTAGTCAACTAGAGGCTAGGTTAATCTGGGTTAGTTAACTAGAGGCTAGGGCAGTCCAGGTTGGTTAACTAGAGGCTAGGCTAGTCTTGGTTGGTTAAGTAGAGGCTAGGTTAGTCTGGGTTAGTTGAATAGAGTAAGTTTAGTCTGTGTTAGGTAACTAGAGGCTAGGTTAGTCTGGGTTAGTTAACTAGAGGCTAGGTTAATCTGGGTTAGTTATCGAGTTGCTAGGTTAGTCGGAAGGTCAATAACCATGACCCTTCTTAACTAGGTATGAACAAGGTCAGGAGAAGATTGTTCCTATCGATGAAATCATCGTCCACCCGAAGTACAACTGGAAGGAGAACCTGAACCGTGACATCGCCCTTCTGCACCTCAAGAGGGCGGTGCAGTTTGACGACCGCATCCACCCCGTGTGTCTGCCGTCCAAGCAGGTCGCACAGAAGTATGGCCCCATACGCATCACGGCTACGACACACGGCTGGAACACGTGTTAGAACACGCCTGTGACACATGTTAGAACACGCCTGTATCACACGGTTAGAACACGCCTGTAACACACGGTTAGAACACGCCTGTAACACACGGTTAGAGCACGACTGTAACACATGACTAGAACATGCTTCACATTATGAAACACAGCTCGAAGATACCTGGGCATGCTGAAGGGATAAATCTCCTGTGATCTCTACAATCTGAATGGGATTATGTTTGAAATTTAGAGGGATTACAATCTGATTTGGATATTCTTGGTCCTCTAGAATGATGTGAGAAGGGGTTTAAACTACTGGAATTGTATATCTGAGTGGGATTACGGTGCTCTACAGGCTGATTAACTGGTTTGAAGTTATGTGGATGATAATCTGAGTGGGATTACGGTGCTCAACAGGCTGATGTTCGAGGGCTATAAAGGCCGTGTGACGGGATGGGGTAATCTCAAGGAAACGTGGAACCCTTCCTCCAAGAACCTCCCGGCCGTGCTGCAGCAGATCCACCTGCCCATCGTGGACCAGGACACCTGCCGCGCCTCCACCAGCGTCCGCATCACAGACAACATGTTCTGCGCTGGTAAACCACCGGGCAACTCCAGACACAACTCTGCTGCTACTGTGCTATACTCAACCCCTCAACTGCCTTAGACACACTGTGTGTGTACGTCATCTGTGTGTTAATGCTTTAGACACACTGTGTGTGTACGTCATCTGTGTGTTACTGCTTTAGACACACTGTGTGTGTACGTCATCTGTGTGTTACTGCTTTAGACACTGTGTGTGTTTGTAATCTGTACTTTAGGGTTCAAACCCGGGGAGACTCAGCACGGAGATGCCTGCGAGGGAGACAGTGGAGGGCCCTTTGTGATGAAGGTGAGATCTCGTCGCTGATTGGCTCTGTTTTAGACCAATCGTTTGGCCTGACAGGTCCCAGTCTCTGTCCGGGTCAAATTAGAAACCGTTTGTTGATATGAAGGTCTCTGTACTCTACTATCTTAATCTAATGTTACTCTGTACTCTACTATCTTAATCTAATGTAATCTGTCCTCTATCTTAATCTAATGTTAACATTAATCCCATTTAATTTCGCAGAACCCAGACGACCAGCGCTGGTACCAGATCGGCATCGTGTCGTGGGGAGAGGGCTGTGACCGCGACGGCAAGTTTGGCTTCTACACGCACCTGTTCCGCATGCGGCGCTGGATGAAGAAGGTGATCGACAAGGCTGGAGCCGACGACGAATAGAAACACACTGAGTTCAAATCAATAAAGGTCTTTCCAACACAGTGGTTATCGTGTCTACAGCAGGTGAATCACTGCATCGTTAAGCTGGTTTGGCATCATCCTCGGCTGGGAGAGGAAATAACAAGGAAACAACTAGGAAGGTCTCCCATGACATCATAGTAAACTACTGTTATGATGTCATAGCAGTAGAGTACCGTCAACTCAACCTGGGATCACTCAGAGGATTAAAAATGGATTATCAGGAGAGAGAGAGAGAGAGAGAGAGAGAGAGAGAGAGAGAGAGAGAGAGAGAGAGAGAGAGAGAGAGAGAGAGAGAGAGAGAGAG
This sequence comes from Gadus macrocephalus, assembly GCF_031168955.1. Classification (NCBI taxonomy): domain Eukaryota; kingdom Metazoa; phylum Chordata; class Actinopteri; order Gadiformes; family Gadidae; genus Gadus; species Gadus macrocephalus. Next base: position 34,658,609 of record NC_082385.1, read on the forward strand.
AGAGAGAGAGAGAGAGAGAGAGAGAGAGAGAGAGAGAGAGAGAGAGAGAGAGAGAGAGAGAGAGAGAGGGAGGGAGAGAGAGAGAGAGAGAGAGGGAGAGAGAGAGGGGGGGAGAGAGAGAGAGAGAGAGAGAGGGGGGGAGAGAGAGAGAGATGGGGGGGAGAGAGAGAGGGAGATAGAGAGAGAGTGAGAGAGAGAGAGAGAGAGAGAGAGAGAGAGAGAGAGAGGCGGGGGGCAGAGAGAGAGAGGGAGAGAGAGAGGGGGGGGGAGAGAGAGAGAGAGAGGGGGGGGGGGAGAGAGAGAGAGAGAGTGAAGAACACACACAGACACACATTCGGTCTGAGGCGTCTTGAGCAGTTATAACATCTCCCTGCTGGTCGAGCGACCGCCCTAATCCCGCTAATCCTCCTCATCCTCCTTCTGCTCAGAGCCTCCGGAAGCTAACCTGTAGATTAACTGCTGCTGCTACCGCTCCCACCACCTCACGACCGCACCTACCACACACACTCACACACTCACAGGCGCTGCACAATGGAGGAGGAGCAGGAGGTGGAGGAGGTGGAGGAGCAGGAGGTGGAGGTGTTCTCAGAAACAGAGACTGGTTGTGAGGAGCTACGACTCGGTGAGAGAGAGACACAAAGTGAGGAAGAGGAGGAGAGAGAAGAGGAGGAGGACAAGGACGCAGAGATCTTCAGTGCCTGGATGAGCCGGTACCGGGCGGGGGAGGGCGAGAAGGGGAGGGCGGAGGAGCACGAAGGGGAGGAGCACCGGGCCGGGACCCCCCTGTGGACCTCCGGGGGGTCGCTCGCAGGAGGTCCTCTCTGCCCTGTACGGTGAGTGATCCTCAGCCTGTAGCCCATATGTACCCCCACAACGTACCCTGTACCCCTGTACCCCCACAACGTACCCTGTACCCCTGTACCCCCGCAACGTACACTGTACCCCTATACCCCCACAACCTACACTTTACCCCTGTACCCCCACAACGTACCCTGTACCCCGGTACCCCCACAACGTACCCTGTACCCCTGTACCCCCACAACGTACACTGTACCCCCACAACGTACCCTGTACCCCTGTACCCCCACAACGTACACTGTACCCCTGTACCCCCACAACATACACTGTACCCCTGTACCCCCACAACGTACACTGTACCCCTGTACCCCCACAACATACACTGTACCCCCTTTACCCCCACAACGTACACTTTACCCCTTTACCCCCACAACGTACACTTTACCCCTATATCCCCAAAACGTACACTGTACCCCTGTACCCCCACAACATACATTATACACATAATACCCCATGTATATCCCTTACAAGACGTGACACATAATACCCCATACATACCCCTTACAAGACGTGACACATAATACCTCTTATGTACCCCTTACAACACACTATACACATAATACCACATACAACACAAACTATACACATAATAACCCTCATAACACATATAATACAGATTATACACATTTTACACATCATACATATAAGGTCACCCTCTCTGACCTCCATGACCTCTCTCCGACCCTTGACCTCCAGGTCACCCTCTCTGACCTCTGGACCCCTCTCTGACCCTTGACCTCCAGGTCACCCTCTCTGACCTCTGGACCCCTCTCTGACCCTTGACCTCCAGGTCACCCTCTCTGACCTCTGGACCCCTCTCTGACCCTTGACCTCCGGGCGACCCTCTTTGACCTCCAGGTCAGCCTCTCACATCCTGACCCCTCTCTGACCCCTGACCTCCAGGTCACCCTCTCTGCCATGCAGTTCTACCGCCTCCACTCGGCCGCTGAGCCTCCGGTCTCGGCCAAGGTCCTCCTCCAGCGCACCTCCTCCCGCGGGCTGCTCCTCTCCTCCCCCGGCCCCCCGCTCGCCTCCGCCCCCGTCACCTCCCCCCCCAACGCCCAGCGCCGCGCCTCCTTCATCCCCCCCGAGGACGCGCCCGGACACCTGCCCGCCCACAGGACGCACTTCCGCCGCCGCAGCATAATGTCCATGGTACGACCAGCTGACTAGCTCAACATAATGTCCATGGTACGACCAGCTGACTAGCTCAACATAATGTCCATGGTACGACCAGCTGACTAGCTCAACATAATGTCCATGGTACGACCAGCTGACTAGCTCAACATAATGTCCATGGTACGACCAGCTGACTAGCTCAACATAAAGTCCATGGTACGACCAGCTGACTAGCTCAACATAATGTCCATGGTACGACCAGCTGACTAGCTCAACATAATGTCCATGGTACGACCAGCTGACTAGCTCAACATAATGTCCATGGTACGACCAGCTGACTAGCTCAACATAATGTCCATGGTACGACCAGCTGACTAGCTCAACATAATGTCCATGGTACGACCAGCTGACTAGCTCAACATAATGTCCATGGTACGACCAGCTGACTAGCTCAACATAATGTCCATGGTACGACCAGCTGACTAGCTCAACATAATGTCCATGGTACGACCAGCTGACTAGCTCAACATAATGTCCATGGTACGACCAGCTGACTAGCTCAACATAATGTCCATGGTACGACCAGCTGACTAGCTCAACATAATGTCCATGGTACGACCAGCTGACTAGCTCAACATAATGTCCATGGTACGACCAGCTGACTAGCTCAACATAATGTCCATGGTACGACCAGCTGACTAGCTCAACATAATGTCCATGGTACGACCAGCTGACTAGCTCAACATAATGTCCATGGTACGACCAGCTGACTAGCTCAACATAATGTCCATGGTACGACCAGCTGACTAGCTCAACATAATGTCCATGGTACGACCAGCTGACTAGCTCAACATAATGTCCATGGTACGACCAGCTGACTAGCTCAACATAATGTCCATGGTACGACCAGCTGACTAGCTCATCATAATGTCCATGGTACGACCAGCTGACTAGCTCAACATAATGTCCATGGTACGACCAGCTGACTAGCTCAACATAATGTCCATGGTACGACCAGCTGACTAGCTCAACATAATGTCCATGGTACGACCAGCTGACTAGCTCAACATAATGTCCATGGTACGACCAGCTGACTAGCTCAACATAATGTCCATGGTACGACCAGCTGACTAGCTCAACATAATGTCCATGGTACGACCAGCTGACTAGCTCAACATAATGTCCATGGTACGACCAGCTGACTAGCTCAACATAATGTCCATGGTACGACCAGCTGACTAGCTCAACATAATGTCCATGGTACGACCAGCTGACTAGCTCAACATAATGTCCATGGTACGACCAGCTGACTAGCTCAACATAATGTCCATGGTACGACCAGCTGACTAGCTCAACATAATGTCCATGGTACGACCAGCTGACTAGCTCAACATAATGTCCATGGTACGACCAGCTGACTAGCTCAACATAATGTCCATGGTACGACCAGCTGACTAGCTCAACATAATGTCCATGGTACGACCAGCTGACTAGCTCAACATAATGTCCATGGTACGACCAGCTGACTAGCTCAACATAATGTCCATGGTACGACCAGCTGACTAGCTCAACATAATGTCCATGGTACGACCAGCTGACTAGCTCAACATAATGTCCATGGTACGACCAGCTGACTAGCTCAACATAATGTCCATGGTACGACCAGCTGACTAGCTCAACATAATGTCCATGGTACGACCAGCTGACTAGCTCAACATAATGTCCATGGTACGACCAGCTGACTAGCTCAACATAATGTCCATGGTACGACCAGCTGACTAGCTCAACATAATGTCCATGGTACGACCAGCTGACTAGCTCAACATAATGTCCATGGTACGACCAGCTGACTGAGCCACCATCTGACCACCTGGATATTATAAAATCTGATGGTACCTGGAGTATTATAACTAGCTGGTTAACTTGATATACTAGTTGTGTGTGTGTGTGTGTGTGTGTGTGTGTGTGTGTGTGTGTGTGTGTGTGTGTGTGTGTGTGTGTGTGTGTGTGTGTGTGTGTGTGTGTGTGTGTGTGTGTGTGTGTGTGTGTGTGTGTGTGTGTGTGTGTGTGTGTGTGTGTGTGTGTGTGTGTGTGTGTGCGTGCGTGCGTGCGTGTGTGTGTGTGTGTCTTCAGGGCGATGCGGACTCCTTGTGTCTGATTTGTCACAAGGAGTTCAGTCAGGGAGACGATGGAATACAAGAACTACCATGTTCACACACCTTCCACAAGCAGGTAAAACACACACACATGCGCGCACACACACACACACACACACACACAAACACACACACACACACACACCAAAACACACGCACACACCAAAACACACACATACAAACACACACACACGCACACATACACACACACAAACACACACACACACACCAAAAAACACACACAAACACACACAAACACGCACAAACACACCAAAACACACACCAACGCACACACTTCAGTGCAGAGACCAACTGATCTTGATTGCCATTCATTGCAATTTTGGGTGAGTTTCTTTGAAACGAAAAAGGGAAACACCAACAAACAACAAGAAACGACAAGATGCAACCAAAAACAACAACAAACAACCACAAATAACACGATACCCTTCCCCTCTCTCCAGTGTACTAACCCCTCTCTCCAGTGTACTAACCCCTCTCTCCAGTGTACTAACCCCTCTCCTCTCTCCAGTGTACTAACCCCTCTCTCCAGTGTACTAACCCCTCTCCTCTCTCCAGTGTACTAACCCCTCTCTCCAGTGTACTAACCCCTCTCTCCAGTGTCCTAACCCCTCTCCTCTCTCCAGTGTACTAACCCCTCCCCTCTCTCCAGTGTCCTAACCCCTCTCCTCTCTCCAGTGTACTAACCCCTCTCTCCAGTGTACTAACCCCTCTCTCCAGTGTACTAACCCCTCTCCTCTCTCCAGTGTACTAACCCCTCTCCTCTCTCCAGTGTACTAACCCCTCTCCTCTCTCCAGTGTACTCACCCCTCTCTCCAGTGTACTAACCCCTCTCTCCAGTGTACTAACCCCTCTCCTCTCTCCAGTGTACTAACCCCTCTCTCCAGTGTACTAACCCCTCTCCTCTCTCCAGTGTACTAACCCCTCTCCTCTCTCCAGTGTACTAACCCCTCTCCTCTCTCCAGTGTACTAACCCCTCTCCTCTCTCCAGTGTACTAACCCCTCTCCTCTCTCCAGTGTACTAACCCCTCTCTCCAGTGTACTAACCCCTCCCCTCTCTCCAGTGTACTAACCCCTCTCCTCTCTCCAGTGTACTAACCCCTCCCCTCTCTCCAGTGTACTAACCCCTCTCCTCTCTCCAGTGTACTAACCCCTCTCCTCTCTCCAGTGTACTAACCCCTCTCTCCAGTGTACTAACCCCTCTCTCCAGTGTACTAACCCCTCTCCTCTCTCCAGTGTACTAACCCCTCTCCTCTCTCCAGTGTACTAACCCCTCTCCGCTCTCCAGTGTACTAACCCCTCTCTCCAGTGTACTAACCCCTCTCTCCAGTGTACTAACCCCTCTCTCCAGTGTACTAACCCCTCCCCTCTCTCCAGTGTACTAACCCCT